>NC_004331.3:847500-947500 GCF_000002765.6 Plasmodium falciparum 3D7
ACGAATTTAATTTAGAAAGCAAGAGCACCATAGGTGTAGAATTTGCTACGAAAAGTATTCAATTAAAAAATAATAAAATTATAAAAGCCCAAATATGGGATACAGCAGGTCAAGAACGATATAGAGCAATTACCTCTGCTTATTATCGAGGAGCAGTTGGTGCGTTATTAGTATATGATATAACAAAAAAAAATTCATTTGAAAATATTGAAAAATGGTTAAAAGAATTAAGAGATAATGCAGATTCAAATATTGTAATTTTATTAGTTGGTAATAAAAGTGATTTAAAGCATTTACGTGTTATTAATGATAATGATGCTACACAATATGCCAAAAAAGAAAAGCTGGCATTCATAGAAACATCTGCTCTTGAGGCAACTAATGTAGAGCTAGCTTTTCATCAATTATTAAATGGTTAGTACACATATATACAATGAGAAATGTTAAGTATTTATTTATTTAATATTATATTTTATATGCAGTATTTATATTTCTCACCTTGAACATAAGAATTAAATAATATCTAAATATTATATATATATATATATATATATAAACATATATTTTTATTTTTTATTTTTTGCTAGAAATTTATAATGTAAGACAAAAAAAACAAGCCACAAAAAATGATGATAATTTATCCATACAACCTAGGGGGAAAAAAATTAATGTAATCAAATATATAAATTTTAAAATAATACATAAATGTTTCTACATACGTATATATATTAACTATTGTATTCTTATAAATGTGTACACATGTTTATATAATATATATTATATATATATATATATATATATTTTTTTTTTTTTATTATTCCTTCTATAGGTGGATGATGATAATGATAAAAACGAAACGAAAAAAAAAAACAAATGTTGTTGATGAGATATGTACTTGTTATTTATGTTTATTAAAAATTTCCCCTTTTTTTTTTTTTATTTTATTTTATTTTTTTTTAAACTCAAATAAAAAAAAAGAAAAAATAATAATTTATAGGAATTATTATAATATTAGTTTATTTTAATTTAATATATTATATATATATATATATATATATATTTTTTTTTTTTTTATAATTATAATATATTTGTTATTGTGATAATTTTTTTATTTTGAAATAGTTTTCATCTAATAATTTTTAACTAATTAAAAAAAAAAAAAGCAAAAAAAAATTTAAAAAAAGAAAGATGAAAAAAAAAAAAAAAAAAAAAAAACTGAATATTCTTATTAATTTAAATGTTTTAATAAATGTTTTTTCTTTTTTTATAAATAAATTGGTTCTCCTTTTTTTTTTTTTTTTTTTTTTTTTTTTTTTTATTAAATTTAAATAGAAATATTATATAACGTTAAAAAAAAAAAATAAATAATAATAAATAAAAAAAATACTGTAATAGAACATATATCTTATAAAATTGATTGATGATTAATATATTATTTTTATTTTTTATTCTTTTATGTTTCGATTTTTTTTAAAATTGTATATGCATAAATATAATATTTGGTATTCCGAAAAAAAATATTACACATTTTTGCATTTTTCTTACTCCATAAATATAAACATATAAATGTATATATTTATATATTTATATGTTTTTTTTTTTTTTTTTTTTTTTTTTTTTAATTAGACAACGATTTATATATATTTTTTATTACATTTTTTTGTTTAATTATAATGTTGTATGCCAAGGGTGATTTATATTTATTTTTATACGAATATCATTGTATTTGTATTTTTTTATTTTTTTTTGTGTAAAATATAATTGTCCATTATTAATAAAATGTGTATATAATAATATAAAAGTTATAATTTATTTTTTCTTTGAATATATTAAAATAAAAAAAAATTAAAAAATATTAAATAAATAAATATATATATATATATATATATATATATATATATATATTGTAGTGTATATTTTTTTAACCAATGTGTTATTTAAACTTGTTTCTCTCCTTTAATGCATTAATTTGAAACATATATAATATATATATATATATATAAGTAGATAAGGGTGCACAATATAAATATATAGCAAAAAAAAAATATATATATATATTTTTTATATTATGTATATAATTTAATATTATTTTTTTCATATTTTTCTTGTTTTCCGCATTTTTGTTTTTTTTTTTTTTTTGTTTTCATTTTGTAGTATTAGGATGGAAGAAAGGAACGTTCTTGAATATGCAGAATTAATAATAGACCGTCAAAGGGATAAAATAAATGAACTAGAAAAAAAGTTAGAAGAATTAAGAAGTAGCAGTGAAGAGTTACAAAAAAATGTAATTAAAAATGACGAAGAAAATAAAACATTAAGATTAGAATTGAATAGGAGAAATGATAATGATATGATTTTAAGTATGCAAATGAGTAAAGAAAATGAGCTTTTAGAAAAAATGAATTTCTTAGAAAAACAAATACTTAAAAGAGATACACTTCTTGAAGAATTAAAAAATTTAATAAAAAAACGAAAATATGAATATGAATTATTATTGGAAGAAAAAGATAATCTTAAAAATACCATAAATACATTAAGAAATGATTTATATGAGAACCGAAAGAATGAAAAATTAAAAGAACAAGAAGTTATACATAATGAAAAAGAAAATGAAAAGTTTTTAAATTTATACAAAAATAATAATGAAGAATTAAATATAACTAAAAGATGCTTAATTCAAATAGAAAGTGAATTAAATATTTATAAAAAACAAAATGAAAATCAAAAAAATGAAATTCAAAAATTATATAGAATTATTACGTGTATGAATAGAGAAAAAACATTAATGCCACCTGTAGTATTAGCTTTACAAAATGAATATAATATAAGAACAACATTAACAAACAAAAAAGAATATAGTGCTCAAATAAAAGATATCCAAGATGAAGATTCCACATATATTAATAGTACAAAAAATAATAAAAAGAAATTAACCACGTTAAACCCAATATATAATAAGATAAATCAAGATAAAGGTAAAAGATATGATGATGACATACAAAGTATTTATGATAATAATGAAGGTCAAGATAAAAAAAATATAATTCAAAATAGTGATAAAAAAAAAGGTGTATCTAAATTAAACTTTATTCAATTACAAGAACAAACAAATTTATATAATAAAATATTACAAATATTAAATAATTTACAAGATAAAAATTTGAAAGATGATAATAAAAGTAATTTCTTTTTCTTTTCATCAATGCTTTTACATTATTGTAAAAGTTCTTCAATACATAAATCAACATATGAAATAAATATATCTTCTGATCATTCGAATAGTGATACCGCTCAATCAGTAGATACCTTTGATAATTCATCAGCTAGTCATTTTTCGTACAACTCATCAAGAAGGAGAAGAAATCATTCTAAAACAATAAATCATAAAAAAAAAAATAAAAAATATTCAAAATGGGACAACACAAAGGAAGGGAACAAATTAGATGACCCATTAAATAAGAAAGACGGAAAAAAGGAAAAAAGGAAAAATAAAAATTATGGTAAGGATAATAGTCTTAGTGAAAGCGAAATAAATGAAAATTCTGATGATAATATTGATGACAGTGATTATTCGACAAATTTTCAAAAGAACAAAATGGGAACAGATACATCATCTTTTGATACAGAAACTCATACAAATAGTATGATAAATATGAATAGTAATACTACTACGAATAATGAAGATGATAATTATTTTGACAAGGATAACAATAAAATTAATAGTAAGGAATCATATCCTAGAGGAGATAAAAATGGTTATATAATACATAATAATGTTAATAAAAATAAACATAGAAATAATAAAAAAATGAATTTGGAAAAGGAAGGGAAATTTTTATTAAATCCTTCTAATTATAGTGAACGATTTATAGGTGTTACAAGTAAACAAATGTACATATATAATGATAAATGTGACGATGAACCAGAATATGTATTAAGAATAGAAAATTTGAAAAATATAAAAATTCTATATAATAACCAAATATATGCATTAGAGTATATGTCATTTAATAACATGATAGAGAAACATTATATATTTATAAAAAATCATGATAAATGTATACGAATGTTTTATGCCTTACAATATGCTGGTTTTATTAAAACAGATATGAAAAATTTTATGCAAAGAAGAGATTATGAACAAGACAATATTATGAATAATAATATACCTTATGGAAATATGTATCCTTATGAACAAATGGAAAGAAATATAAATGTTCCAATAGAAAATCAACAAATGAAAAGAATTAGTAGTAAAAAAAGGAAAGAAAAAATAAATTACCAAGATGAAGAAGAATTTAAAGATCAACAAGGTTATTCTTCTATTAAAGAATTAGATAATACAACAAATATGATAAGAGTAAATATCTTTACACCAAATGGTGTTGATAAAAATGGAAATAATATACCTTACTTAAGAAATGATATATTATTAAAAGCATATATATATGATAACATTTTATTATTTACAAATTTTGTAGAAGATGATAATAAATATTTTTTAAAATGTGATAAATATTACATGAAATATAAAAATGGGAAATTCATTCTTTATTTTAATGATTTTGAAGATCAACATGTTGTCATACCACAAAATAAAGATGAAAATAATATTTTATGTAACTTGTTATATAAAATGAAATGGAAAAACATATATGATGAAAAGAATATAAATGATGAAAAGAATATAAATGATGAAAAGAATATAAATGATGAAAAGAATATAAATGATGAAAAGAATATAAATGATGAAAAGAATATAAATGATCAAATTAGTAATGATGGAAATATAGAAAACGAACGAATTAAAGGCTCACATATGTCTTCACATACATCTAATAGAAATATTCCAGGAATAAAATCTGATAATGATGATTCTCATCATAATAGTAAAGATATTTATGATAACAAAAGTTCTAATATATATGAAAAGGATAAAGATAATAAAAAATCAAACAAAGACCTTTCTTCATCTAATCAAAGTAATCATATTATTGCTAGTAGAAAAAATGACTCTACATCAAATGTAAGTAATATTTCAGAAGAAAATCAAGGAAATAACTTTTTTATAAAGGATAATGTTCTTTATATATCAAAAAATGGTAAAAGTTTTAAAAATGATTTAAGTAATGTTAATGAAGAAAATGCTTTCAGATTTGAAACTAATGATTTGATTGTTATACGAAATGATGAATTAAAAGAATTAACATTTATGAAAAATAAAGAAAATAGGAATGCAGATACATATGTTTTTGATTATCCTAAAAAAGAGAAATATGACCAATTAGTTTTTGAATTACGTAAACATAATTTTAATATAACAAGCATGAATACATATAAAAAACTAACAAATGAAACATCATCACAAAAAGAAGAAAATGCTTCTATAATAAGTTCATTCGATGGAAAAAGTGCAAGTCAATTAAGCAAGAAAGGTATGGTAAAAGATAAAATTATGGAAAATAATCAAGTGGTTGTTATTGAAAAAGGAATGTTATCAATTTATAAACATTATGGGAATGAAGGTTCTGTACCTATAATAAAATTTACATGTGATTTCTGTGATGTTCAAGCTAATGAACAAAATGGAGAGATTATAATTAAAGATACATCAAAAGATTCCAGTGAACGTATTGTATTAGATTGTTTAAATAAAACCGAATTTAATAGATGGAAAACTGCATTATGTTTTGGTGGATTCTTAAAAGGAGGAGAACATATGAATAATACATATATGAATTTAAAAAAGCATATTTTTTCTATAAATATATTTGATAATTATTATGTAAAAAATCTAATCAAAGTAGAAAATAATTGTGTAAATATATATCCAAATGATAAATTTATTAAACCTTTATTTTCATTTGATAAAGAAAAAGTAGAATTAGTATTAATGCCTGAATTAAGAAAAATAAGAATCTATATACAAAGAGATACAATATATGAACAACGATATGATGTTACCATGTCATTAGCACGAGATTATTTAAAAATTAAAGATGATATACTCAAAAGTAATTTTCATATGTTAAACCAAAAAAAAACACAAAAAATTAAAAAACCATTTATTTTATGTAAAAAAAATATTATTGCTATACATAAAGATAAATATAATTTAAAACCAGAGCTTTTATTAGAAAGAAAAAATTGTATGGTCAAAATAGATAAAAATAATTTTTCTATCTCTTTTCTTATTAAAAGTCAAGTAGATAAAAATTTAAATCAAATTAAAACTATCAAATTGGCAAATTTAGTCAGTTTTAATAAGTGGATGGTTACCCTAAAATTAGCTTCATTCATTCCAGCTGCCATAGATTATGAGGATAATATTTCTTTCCCTTCAATAACATTTGGACATACATGTCCCGAAGCAATCAGCTTGATCAAAAGAAGAAGTTCTTTAATGGACTTTTTTAAAATTAAATTAAAAAAAAAAGCACCACAAGCGAAAAAACCTAAAGATATGTTAGCCAAAAGACCACCAACATGAAAGGTAAATGTAAATAAATAAATAATAAATATATATATAATATATATATATTTATATATATCTTCCTAATCTTTTCTGTTTTGTTCTTTTCTTTTGAAGTTAACATGCATTATGGTATAATACTCAAAATATATAAATAAAAAAATATAACATAAAAGAAAAGGTCATTTTTTTTTTCTTCATTTTGATTACAATTATCATTTTTTATATTTTGTAATGAAATGAAAAATCATATAGGTTGTACGGGTACTTTATTTTATATATATATAGTTGTATTTATATTTATATTTAAATACTCATTAATGGAACATTTACCATATTAAAAATCGATACATTTTTTTTTTTTTTTTTTTTTTTTTTTTTTTTTGTCATGATTTAAAAGGAAATAGTGTTATGTACGTTATATAATATATGTTACATATATATTTTTTAATACACATTATGATGAAAAAAAATAAACAAAAAAACAAATAAATAATAAACAATAAACAAAAGAAAACCAATTAATATACATATGTATACATATTTAATATGTACATAATAATACTTATTCGTTCATAACATTATTTAAAAAAGTAAATTTTCAAATTTTTTTTTTTTTTTCTTTTTTTTTTCATATATTGAATTAACACATGAAAAATATACATAATATTTATATATAATATTATGTATATATTTACATAAAGTTATGTATTTATGAAATTTTTGATATAAATTTTCCAAATATATAGAAAAGAAAAATGAATTAATTTGGGATTCCTTTAATTTATATACAACTATTCCAAGAATTTTTTTTTTCTTTTTTTTTTTTTTTTTGTTGCGTTTTGAAGTTCTTCTGAGGGGATATATAAAAATATTATTTTAATTATTTTCTAATATATATTTTTTTTTTTATTCCAAAGGTGTAAAGAGAATAAGAACATATTTTTAATAGGAAAGCGATGACAAAGAATCTTGTATTTCGATTAAATGTAAATATATTTAATATATATTATGTATATGTGTGTCGAATTATATAAATCGTATTTATCTATTTTTTATTAGTATATATTTTAAAAATGTTGAAAATATATACACATATATAAATATATATTATTTGTTTTATTTTTATAGAAATCCTTATTACATCATGTCAAAAGTTTTAATAGAACATTTTTAAACCATAAGTATAATTCAAATGCAAATATTGAAGGATCACTTAAGAGATATTTTTCCATAGGTAAATATTTGAAAAAAAAAGGACGTTTCTAAGTTATAAATATGGGAAATATATATATATATATATATATATATATATATGTGTGTGTGTATTTTTTTTTTTTTTTTTTTGTTACCCTTTGTAGAAACCATTAAAGTACCTAGACTTGGTGATTCAATCACAGAAGGTACAATAAATGAATGGAAAAAAAAAGTGGGAGATTATGTTAAGGCGGATGAAACGATAACAATTATCGATACAGATAAAGTTAGTGTTGATATAAATTCTAAAGTAAGTGGAGGGTTATCCAAAATTTTTGCGGATGTAGGAGATGTTGTTTTGGTAGATGCACCTTTATGTGAAATTGATACATCTGTAGAACCACCTGAAGATATTTGTAAAACTAAAGAGGAAGTAGGAGAAAGTAAAAATAATGAAAATAATTATACATTTAATCAATTAAATAGAGATATTAAAGATGAAGCACATATAAAAGATGAAGTTAGTAAAAATGAAAAAGATATTTTTGTAAAAGATCCTATATGTTTTGGAAATGATTATGAATCAATAAATGAAAGAACAGAAAGAAGAGTCCGTATGTTACCTATAAGAAAAAGAATTGCAGAACGATTAAAGGAATCACAAAATACATGTGCTTTATTAACAACATTTAATGAATGTGATATGTCAAAGGCAATGTTATTAAGAAGTGAATTAAATGATATATTTCAAAAAAAATATTCATGTAAATTAGGATTTGTATCATTATTTATGTATGCATCAACATTGGCTTTAAAAAAAATGCCAAATGTAAATGCATATATAGAAAATGATGAAATTGTATATAAAAATTATATAGATATATCTGTAGCAGTAGCTACACCAAATGGCTTAACCGTTCCAGTTATAAGAAATTGTCAAAATAAAAATTTACCACAATTAGAATTAGCTTTATCTGATTTAGCTACAAAAGCACGATCAAATAAATTATCGATTGATGATTTTAGTGGTGGTACATTTACAATATCTAATGGAGGTGTTTTTGGTAGTATGTTAAGTACTCCTATTATTAATATGCCACAGTCAGCTATTCTAGGAATGCATACAATAAAAAATAGACCAGTAGTTGTCAATAATGAAATTGTTATTAGACCAATTATGTACCTTGCCCTTACATATGATCATAGATTATTAGACGGAAGAGAAGCCGTACAATTTTTATGTGCAATAAGAGATTATATAGAAAACCCTAATCTAATGTTAATTGATTGTTAACATATTTAGTACTCAATAAGAGAATATTTATATATATACAAATATTATTATATCAACCATAGGATTGTAACATGAATATATAAATGAATAAATAAATAAATAAATATATATATATATATATGTACGAGTATATTTATATTTATATTTATTTTATTTTTATTTTATTTTTTCGAATGTATTATTAATTATCTATTTCAAAATTAATTATAATTCAAAATTGTTATATTTGCAAATCATAAAACTAGACAAAATGTTTTGAACATAAAAGCATATAAACAAAATTTAAATATAATATAAAAAATTTATATATATATATATATATATATATATATAATATATATATGTACACATTTGCAAACAATGAAACAGTTTAAAATTTATTTTTCAATATTTCATAAAATATTCCCTCTTAAAACATTTATATATACACTTAAAAAAAAAAACGAAAATTTTAATAAAGAAATAAAAATCATTTTTTAATTTTATATAAACTTATAAAATAGGTACATACATATATATATATATATATATATATATATTATATATTATAAGAAAAAAAGGAAAAAAAAAAAAAAAAAAAAAAAAAAAAAAAACAATTAAATGATAAAACATATAATTTCAGATAAAAGCATTAATTACAATTATGTCTTTATATTATTACATAGTATATCTCATTAACCATTTCAGCTGTCCCCTTTTAAAGAATCATCCTATTAAAATAAAATATATATTGTATGTGAATAAAGTATTCATTATGCATATTATGTGAACTATCAAAAAAATATATCCACATGAAAATAAATAAATAATTAAATAATTATATATATTTTCCCTTTACATTTAAATTTTCCTCGTCCTCTTCCAGTTCCTTCATCTTTTCTTGATTATACATTTCGTCAAGCCAAACTAAAAAATAAAATAAAATAAATATTATATATATATATATATATATATATATATTCTACAAATTAAATAATACAAATGATAATATATGTAATAATAAATATATATTTCAGTAAATTATAGAATACTTGGCTTATAATGATCAGCTTTTTTGGTCTTGGAATAATTGACATGAATCCTTTTTCCATTCAATTCAAAATTATTCATATTGTATAGTGCGTGTTTTGCATCATCGACTTCTACATATTCCACAAAAGCAAAACCCCTATTTTTTTCTTTGAAAAATAAAAAAAAAAGGAAACAAAGAAAATTTAATATATATATTATATATATTTAATATAATGAAACACATATATTATTATATATATTTACTTATGATAATTAATGTATTTTTTTTTTATATTTTGAACTATGTATTTTTTCTTTAATATACATTGCTTACTTGTAGTCATATTTAATGGTACTTCAATATTCCTTATATCACCAAAAGATGAAAAAATATCATACAAACTTTTTTCGTCTATCGTTTCATCAATGCCTCCAACAAACAAAATATCTGTTGCATTATTATCACTCATCTTATTTATTTATTTTTTTTTTTTTTACTATATCAATTACAAAACAAAAAAAAAAAAAAAAATTATATGAATTATATGTTATATGCTTTTATGTATTAATATATATTTTACTTTAAAAATGGAAAAAAAAAAGAATATTTTATTATTTGATATATTTTAATTCCTCCATTTGCTTTATACTAGAAAAAATATATATTCATTATATTATATTATATATATATATAATATAATTATATGTAGGATTCTTTTTATAATTTAATAAGAATGAGCAAAATATTCTCTAAGGTAAAAAAATACAGAATAAAAAAATAATATATATATATATATATTATTATTATATATATTATGAATTATATTTAATTTATTTATAAAATTAACAAAGATATATAAATTTTCTTATTTTAAAATTATCAATTAGGAAAAAAAAAAAAAAATGAAAAATTGTTTCGGATATATAAAAAAGTATATATTATTAAATATATATATATATATATAATATATATATAATAAAGTGTAATAAGAATATTTGTATATTAAATTAATTCAAAAAAAACATTAAAAAAAGCAATATTGGTTTTCTTCATAATATTAAAATATATTAGATAGAAAATTATTTTGAAAATTTTTAAAAATATAAAAATTCATTTTATAATATCAAGATGATAAATAAAATAATAAATTATCTTTCTCTAAACATATCGATTAGTATTATTTATATGTGGACGTATAAATAAAACCAAAACAACGGGTTAGAAATTGTCTATATATTATTATTAATAGGTAGATATTATATTGTTCATTACATGTATTTACATTAAAATTAAGCGTATTGAATTATATATATATGGTAAAAAAGTAAAATGGGAAATTTTGTATTATACATATATATATATATATATTATAAACATATGAATAAATTTTTCTTTATGTTAAAAATTTTAAATACCTTATGCTCCCACCTATGCTTTACATTTAATATAAAATAATTAAATTTATTTAAATAAATAATTGCAAAAATATATATAATTATTTCTCAATTGTAATTTGTTTAAATTCTTAAAAGAAGAATTATTAAACTATTTTGTTTTTGTTATCATATTGTTTGGTTAATATATATATATATATATATATATAATATGTATGTATGTGATGACTACCTGTTCATATTAAAATAATATCTATAATATTTAAAGTAGGTCTAAGTATCATACAACCACCTTTGTATTTTACGTAGTGGTAATTTATTATACAATACTGGTAGAATCGATAAATTTTGATCTTATTAATTCTTTTTTTTTTTTTTTTTTTTTTTTTTTTTTGATTGATTGATTTGTAAATAACTGTGTCTAATTTAATGAAAAAAATTAATAAGAAAAATTGCACTAATAATGATGAGAAGAATCTTTTAATATATGACAAGTCTAGTAAAATAGGATGCATATATTTTATTGGTATGAGTACAAATATGTATCGAGGGAAAATTATTGTTAAGAAAAATTCTATTAGTGAAAAGATTATTAGATATACTAATTTGAATGATCATTTATTATTAATAAAGAATGGCGATTTTAATTTTAAACAAACAGCAATATTAATTAAAGGTATAACGGCATTATTACATAGACAACTTGAAGTATTATTAATTGATTTTTATTCTATGTATAAAAAATTATTATATAGTAATTTGAATATAAATAAGAATAATATAAATGGTATGATGAGAAAATTAAGAAGAAATAAAAAATTTAAAATAAAAAAAAACATTTTATCGTTACACGATGTAGATTATGAAAATAATGATAGGAAAGATTTATTTATGAAAAGTGGTGGAAATTATTTATATAAAAATAAGAATATAGCTAATATAAATGATATATTATTAAAAGAAAGTAATGAATTACATTTAAACGATTATAATTTTGGAAATGATGATTTCCTTAATGAAGAAAATATGATATATAAAGATATGCTTACAAACTCATCATCTTTTCAATATTCTAAAGTTAATAATTTTTATACAGTTAATATGGATATGAATAATTTTAATACCAACGCTTTTACACAAGATATAAAAACACAAAATAATATAAATCATACATTAATTTTTAATGAAAAAAAACAAAAAAATAATATACATAATATAAAAATAAATAATATTTCTAGTGCTAGTTTGTTTACTAGTAAAGATATTAGTCTTAAAGAAAATGATTTTTCATATAGTGGTATGATGAATAGTATTATCTTTTTCAATAATGATATTAATATTAAAAATAATATAAATGAAAAATATAAAAATGTAAACCATGAACTTGAAGAAAATAACTACCCAAAAAAAAAAATTATAAATAATAATGGTATAAATAATAATGGTATGAATAATAATGGTATGAATAATAACAGTATGAATAATAATTGTAGCAATAATAATAATGGTAAAAAGAGGATACATTCAGAAATAGATGAAGAAATTATTTTAAAAGATAATGTATGGCATGATTTATATAAAAAAAATAAAAAATATAAAATGTCTTCTATAAACTATGTTGATTACAATTTTAAACAAATTGATTATTTTTGTCTTTCTTTTTTAAATAAAGAAAAACAAAATAAAAAATATAATACATATAATACTATACCTTTTGTTAATTTTTATAAACAAACCAAAAATTATATATCATTAGACTCTAGGAAAGATTTATATAACTTATTAGATATAAACGTTCTACAAAATCAAAAAAGTAATATGCAACCTAATAATCTGAAACTTATTCATACCAAATCATCATTATCATCTTCATTAAAAGGAAAAACAAGTAAAGATGATTTAAACTTTGAACAACTAAGACAACATTTTAATGAAAATCATTTCTTAGATATTCATTTAGGAAATAATAATAATCAAAACATAAAAAAAAGAAAATATACAAAAAATGATTCTTTAATAGATAATTCATATGATATGAATTATGATTTTGATCAAATGAGTGATTTAAACAATAAAATATATGATGATGAATCAATTCATTTTGATAATAATAATAATAATAATAATAATAGGGGACAAAATAAATTATCATTTCAATATTATAATAATAATATCACATTAAGTGATAACTTTAAAGAAACACTTAGTGTTCCATCAAGTAAGTTAGTTAATAGAAGATCATGTACATCTTCACAAAATACTTATGATGAAGAATTACAAAAATTAAAAAAATATATTTCCAAACTTACTATATACAATCATAATATTATAGAATTTGATAATATATTTCCTTCAAAAAAAATATCAGATAAAAATATTTCCCTCATCTTTTATAATTTACTCGTACTTGCATCAAATGATGAATTAGATTTAATTCAAAACTTTCCAAATAATAAAATTCTTATACAAGTATATTAAAAAAAAATATATATATATATATACATATATATACTATCGATTAATAAATTTGTTTTTTTTTTTGTGTTTACACCTATTCCTCTCATTTCATATGTTAACTTGTTATGTTATATTTCATCTCTCTAAGAAGTAACTGTATCTTTGAGCCCAAAACAGTATGTTTTACCTAAATAATGAGAAAAAAAAAAAAAAAAAAAAAAAAAAAAAGTATATGTATATATATATATATATATATTTATTTATTTATTTATATTTATGTAACAAATTAATACAAAGACATCTTATTATACATATAAAAAATAAATTGCATTATATTATAACTTACAACACAGACTATAAACACGGGTTCTGTATATGTTACGTTCATATAAGTAATCATCTTTTCAATAATAGAAGAATAATTATTCATATAAATATTATGTTTTTCATTTAAGGCATTATACACATTTGAATCCATAGACACCATAAAATCATCTTTATCTCTTTTTATATCTCTTGGAATATCTATATAATAACTTAAATCTCTTAAAAATAAATATCTAAATTTATTTTCAATATCATTTATAGGGGATATAAAACGTGTAAATAATTGTTTCCCATAATGTTTTAGAACTTCATATTTAGTAAAATTATATATGATATTTTTAAAATTATCTTTTTTTATTCTATATATAACAGTAACGTTCATGAATTTTATTTTCACAGGAACATATGAATCGTCATAAATGTTATTCTCTAGTAGTTTGACATTTTTGCCGTCTAAATATTTTAGGCAGTTGATAATTTTATAATTACTTTCCTGTAAAAAATAAGAATATATTTATATATATATATATATGTATATATTACTTCCTTTACACATATTATATAACAAATAGAGACTAATTTTATTATTATTATGATTTATTACCTTTAAATGAAAATATAACCCTTCAGGTATATCGGGAAATATATACTTTAATTCATCCTTTAATACAAAAAATAATTTCAATTTGTTTAGTTTAATTGCTGACATTAAAAATTCTGATGTATATTGATTTACTTGATGATTTTTTAAAATGTTTTGAAATATAAATTTGATCACACCTTCATTATTTTTATATAAAATATTTATTTTATCTTTTCCTGTTTCTATGCTTAATACCAGATCATACTGGGATATTTGAGTTCGATCAGTTAAAAATGTACAATGATCTCTATCATTAAATGATATATATGTTTCTAACCATCTAAATATTAGATACATAAAGTCCGTTAGAGTAAAAATTTGATTTTCATATATTTGTAAATTCATTATATCTGTTATAATATTAAATTTTATTTTTCTATGTTCTAATGCTAGTTTTATATTAATTTTTGAAATGTCATCATTTTTTAAATGTATAAAAACTGCTGGTATTATTATTTGATCAAACAAGTTTGTTGTATGTTGATCTTTATAATAACTAATATTTTTTTTATGTAAAAAGTCAAAGCATTTAACTAGTCTATATTGATATCCTTCATATCTATTTCTCATTATTATCCTATTCATATTTTCTTTTATATTTAATGAAGGATTTTTAAATTTTAATTTACTTGGATCAATTAACTCTTCATTATATTCATCGGAATAATTATTAATAGATGGTTGTAATATATAATCTGTTTGTTTCTTTATTCCATTCCATCTTTCATGTATAGTATGAGATATAGTTACTAAGCTTATTAAAGGCATATTTGATTTTCGATGGTTATAATAATTAATTGTAGATTTAATAATATATTCTGGATCATTTAAATTTATATTATATAATTGAGATATAAGTTTATTAAATGATGTTTCTTTAATTAGCTTCTTTGTTGAATTATTATAAAAGAATGTATTATATTCATTAACTAATAAACAATCAAAAAATAAAAAACTTCTTTTTTCAATATTTGAACGAACACTTTTATTAAGTTCAGATTTATAATTCCTATATATAAAATATATTATATCTTTTAATGTAATTTCATGATATCTTAAATATGATATATCAACATTTAAATAAAAATAACTATTGGAAATTAAACCTATTTTTATTTTAATAGTTTCTTTTTTTCTATTATATGTAATATCTCGATGATATATTATACCTTTCTTATCCATTTTTTCTGCACATTTTATTAATGTACTAGTATATACAAAATGTAGACTATTTTGAAGAATAACATCTAAATGTATATTAATAGGTATTATATAATCTAATGTATTAATATTTGTATGACCCTTTGAAATCATTATATCGTCGTTTTTTATTAAACCTTTTACTATACTTCCTATAGGTTTATGTAAATCTATTATAGGGTTTTTTTGTATGTTAAATTCTTTTATAGTATTATCTGCATATTTTACTTTCATATGATTATAATTAACTCCTTTACATCTATTTTTATGTTTCCAAAACATATCATTTAGTAGGATAGCCAAATTTATATTCATATCTCTAATTACAGAATTGTCTAATTTTAAGATTGTTTTACGAATTAATGATAAATCTTTTTCATCATGTTTATCATAAATATCATCATAATTAATATGAAAATTGTCCCATCCGGTTTTCATATTATTTTTCTCTTTTAATGTATTCGATATATCTTCTGATTCCTTTTTCATATATAATAAAAAATTATTAAAATTATCATTATAATCAATATCTTTAAAAACTTCTGTCATATGTTTATCATACAATTCCTCCATTTCTTTTTTTTTCTCATCATTAGGTTTAATATTTAAAATATGCAAATTTATATACAAATTAGTATATTTTTTTTTGCTCATATAATTATTATAAATATGTTGAACTATTAATAAATTACTCCATTCATTAAAATTAAATCTATGCATACATCTCTCTATAATCGTTCCAAACGTATCTTCATTATTTTCTCTTAACGGAAAAATTTGATGTTCATATATTTTAAATTCATATGATAACCTTTCATAGAGAGTAAAATAACCATAAAATAATAAAGCTTTTAGTATAACCATTTTATACATAATATAATCACTTCCATTTATTTTTTGTTTTAATATAGATACCATATCAGGTTCTCTAATTTTTTGTAATATAGTTAAAAGATTTTTCACATTATCATCTTTATCTTTAATATATGTTATATCTTTTTTAATAAGAGAATATATATCAAATATATCAGGTCTATATTTTTCATATTCAATTGAAAATATTTTCATTATTGTTCCAACAATTGAATTTTTTATATTTCTACAGGACTCGTTAAAATATTTCATTTTTATTCGATTTATTAAATCCTTTAAATCATTCTCACTGTTACTATCGGAGGGACTTTTTTTTAATATTCCTTTTCTTTTTATTGGTTCTGTTTTTTCTATATTATTATTATTATTATCACCATTATTTATATTATTATCACCATTTTTTATATTGTCACCATTTTTTATATTATTATCATCATTTTTTATATCATTATCACCATTATTTATATTATTATCATCATTTTTTATATCATTATCACCATTTTTTATATTATTATCACCATTTTTTATATTGTTGTCACCATTTTTTATATTGTTGTCACTTGAATTCTTTTTTATATCACCTGAATTTTTTTTTTTGTCACCTGAATTCTTTTTTATATCACCTGAATTTTTTTTTTTGTCACCTGAATTCTTTTTTATATCATCCGAATTCTTTTTTATATCATCTGAATTCTTTTTTATATCATCTGAATTAATTTTTTTATCACCTGAATTAATTTTTTTATCACTTGAATTCTTTTTTTTATCACTTGAATTCTTTTTTATATCACCTGAATTCTTTTTTTTATCACCTGAATTCTTTTTTTTATCACTTGAATTCTTTTTTATATCACCTGAATTTTCTTTTATATCACCTGAATTTTCTTTTATATCACCTGAATTTTCTTTTATATCATTTTTATTAATAACATTATTCTGTTTTGTACTATGATCCGAAATTGTGGATAATTGAGAAAAGGATACTTCAATATTCATACCTAATGTAGAGTCATAATCCTTTTTTTCTTTATCTAGTAAATATACGTGTTTTTTTTTTGATGGGAAATTAAAAGTGTCTTGATTTTTTTTTGTATCCTCAGAATGTACAGTACACGCATCCACGAAATTCACCCTTTCACGCTTCTTATTCATGGTAATATTATGTTTTTCACTTGTTTGCTCCATATTTTTGTCATATGTAATTTTATTTTGAATATTTTGATTGTATACATTTTTATTATCTTCTATTTTATTAATTTTAATATTACTTTCCTTTGTAATGAATTGTTGAGGAACGTGCTTTTCTAAAAGTTGCATATGTTTTTCAGCTTGAGCATAATCAAAAGAAGGGGATCTATTATGAATCCATTTATATACATATTTATTAGATAATAATTTCTCCATAATGTGTACAGATACCTTTTTATATGATCTATGTTTAGACTTATCAAATCTCTTTTTCTTAAATGGATTTGATGATTTAATCCATAGATAAACCATTGGATTTCTTTTTATTATATTTAATGCATATTTATCTAATGATAATGATATTTTTCTTTTTGCAGCACTTTTTAAAAAGAAACCATTTTCAATTAAAACTGTTGATAAACTTAGACCTAATGAAAAAACATCACTTTTAAATTTATTTACGATATGGTAGAAATAAGTTTTTAATTTTTCAGGTGCCATATACACGGAACTTCCTTTAAAATTATTACATTTTCCTTCTTCAACTATATTATTAAAATTTTTTAAATATATATATAATTCATAATATTCTTTATTTAAATATTCAATTAAAAAATTGTCTGCTTTAATATTTGAGTGTACTAGACCTAATGTATGTAAAGTAAATAATTTAGAGCTTGTTTTTAAGAGTATATCATATTTTAAATCAACATAATTTTGTATGAATTCACGATTATCCATAGCAAAATCTATGGAATTATTTATATCTAATTTTTTAATTTGTATTGCATAAGGATATATATCTTTATTTATTTTATGTTGTAAATTATTAAAAACAAATTTACTTATACAATTATCATTTTTTTTTACAATTCCATATGGAATTTCCCAGTTCAAAACTTGTAAAGCACATTCGTACGTAATAGACAACATTTTATTACTAATAAAATTTATATGAGATAAATTAAAAGTATCTTCATTATAAAAATATTTTACATTCTTATAATTTCTACAAGGACTATTTCTAGCATTTATTAAATGATGTACTAATAATAAATATGATTTTAATTCATTTTCAAATATTTCATTATTATAAGTATGAACAACAGAATTATCAATGTTTTCGTTATGATAAAAAAATCGTATATCTGAATAATATGGAAAAATATTAGCCTTGACAGTTAATTCTTTTTTACCTGTATGTATTATAGGTAATTTTTTATTATCAACTAAAGTGAAACCATTTAAAACTTTAAGATATTCCATTTCTATTTTCTTATTAATTGATTTGTCAAAAAACTCTAATTTAATTACACAAAAAATATCATCACCTAATAACCAATCTATTATAAACATATCTTCCCATTCTTGTACAATTTGTCCCACAACCATTTTTTTGGGTAAGAAACTTAATGATTTATATGTATTTAAATCTTCTTCCTTTCCATTCTTTTTATCTTCATCTATAACAAAATTTGATTTATTACTATTCTCGTGGATATCATATGTCTTTATGTCATCACCAACAGATTGTGTTTCCTTACTATTTGAATTAATATTATTTTGAATTGTTACATCTTGGAAATTTCTATCTCTTTGACTAATTATGGGTTCTGAGTGTACATCTGATATGTTACTGTGTGTAGAACATGTATCATATTGTAATTCTTCACCAGAAGGTGATATATCTTCATGTTTCGGTTTTCCTTTTAAAGCTAATAGATCATTGGTTTGGGGTTTAGGTAATGATTCATCATCGCTATCATACATTTTATCGTTTGAAAAATATCCCTCTGGTCTTCTTTGATAAAATGAACCAATTTCATTATCAAATGAACTATCTTCAAGAGATCTAAATATAGAATCGTTTTCTGATTGTTCATCATCTGATAAATATTCACCAGGTGAGGCTTTTTTAACCGTTGCTAAGTTATCAGTAGAAAATGATTTTTTACGCGAATAGAAATTGCTATTATAGGATAAATTGTCAACTATAAAATTTTCACCTTTTAATTTGTCATCTAAAAAATGGTTCCCTTTTAATTTGTCATCTAAAAAAATGTCATCTTTTGATTTATCATAAATTTTTTTTTCATCAGATGATACATTTTCTGCTGATAAATTTCCATCTTCATTATTTTTCATATGGTTACCATCTAATTTTCCTTCACTATCACTCATGTTACTCTTATCTAAATTTCCTTTTTCTAATGTACCATCACTGAATATAATTTTTTCCTTCTCTTTATTAGCATCAGATAAATAATTTTGATCCCCCGAAGTTTGTTCTTCATTTAACTTAATATCATCACTAATTTTATCATCACTAATTTTATCATCACTAATTTTATCATCATTAATTTTATCATCACTACTTTTATCATCATTAATTTTGTCTTCACTAGTTTTATCCTTAGTGGTCATATAATTTTCTGATTTATTTTGAATAAAATCTTTAAATTTTGTAATATATCCCATAGCAGTTTTTAAAGTTGTACTACCTTCTTTTGTTTTATCATTGATTGTATTTTCATCAGAAGGTACATTTTCTGCTGATAAATTTCCTTCTTCACTATTTTTCACATGATTAACATCTAATTTTTCTTCATTATCACTCATATTACTCTTATCTAACTTTCCTTGTTCTAATGTATCATCGATGGATATAATTTCTTCCTTATATTTATTATTATCATACAAATCATTTTGATCTCCCGAAGTTTGTTCTTCATTTAACTTAATATCATCACTACTTTTGTCATCACTATTTTTATCCTTAGTGGTCATATAATTTTCTGATTTATTTTTAATGAAATCTTTAAATTTTGTAATATATCCCATAGCAGTTTTTAAAGTTGTACTACCTTCTTTTGTTTTATCATTGATTGTATTTTCATCAGAAGGTACATTTTCTGCTGATAAATTTTCATCTTCACTATTTTTCACATTACTAACATCTAATTTTTCTTCATTATCGCTCAAGTTACTCTTATCTAACTTTCCTTTTTCTAATGCATCATCGATGGATATAGTTTCTTCCTTATCTTTATTATTATCATACAAATCATTTTGATCTCCCGCATTTTGTTTTTCATCTAATTTGATATCATCACTACTTTTGTCATCACTAATTTTGTCTTCACTATTTTTATCCTTAGTGGTCATATAATTTTCTGATTTATTTTGAATAAAATCTTTAAATTTTGTAATATATCCCATAGCAGTTTTTAAAGTTGTACTGCCTTCTTTTGTTTTATCATTGATTGTATTTTCATCAGAAGGTACATTTTCTGCTGATAAATTTTCATGTTCATTATTTTTCATATCATCTTTTAATTTTTCGTCACTATCACCCATGTTACTATTATCTAATTTTCCTTTTTCTAATGTATCATCACTAGATATAGTTTCTTCCTTATCTTTATTATTATCATACAAATCATTTTGATCTCCCGAAGTTTGTTCTTCATTTAATTTGATATCATCACTAATTTTATCATCACTAATTTTATCATCACTAATTTTATCATCATTAATTTTATCATCACTACTTTTATCATCATTAATTTTGTCTTCACTAGTTTTATCCTTAGTGGTCATATAATTTTCTGATTTATTTTGAATAAAATCTTTAAATTTTGTAATATATCCCATAGCAGTTTTTAAAGTTGTACTGCCTTCTTTTGTTTTATCATTGATTGTATTTTCATCAGAAGGTACATTTTCTGCTGATAAATTTTCATGTTCATTATTTTTCATATCATCTTTTAATTTTTCGTCACTATCACCCATGTTACTATTATCTAATTTTCCTTTTTCTAATGTATCATCACTGGTTATAGTTTCTTGGTTATTTTCATTATTATCAGATAAGTCATTTTGATCTCCCGAAGTTTGTTCTTCATTTAATTTGATATCATCACTACTTTTATCATCACTAATTTGATCAACACTACTTTTATCATCATTAATTTTATCATCACTAATTTGATCAACACTACTTTTATCATCATTAATTTTATCATCACTAATTTGATCATCACTACTTTTATCGTCAATACTTTTATTCTTAGTAGTCACATAACTTTCTGATTTATTTTGAATGAAATCTTTAAATTTTGTTATATATCCCTTAATATTATTTAAAGTGTAACTTTCACCTTTTTTCGTATCATCAATTTTATTAGATTCATTTACCTCAGTTGAATCATTTACCTTTTGTATACTTATAATGTCTTTGTTAGAATCATCTTTTTTATTGTCTCCATTTTGATCAGTTCTAATATTATTATTATTAGTACTAGTAGTAATAGTACTAGTATCATCTATATATTCATTAGTATCAAAAAAAATATCATCATCCCAATAGATATCTTCTTCATTTAAGTATGAATCCGAATTTTCAATTTTGTTAGATATTTCGTTAATCATATCATAAAAAAAGTTACTTTCATATGAGCCATTATTATCATTATTTACTTCAGAATTAAATTCATCATCACCAATATTATTATCATCATTGTTCATTAGATGGGTTTCATTTTTTTCAAATGATTCATCTTTCTTTTTTTTATCTTCCCTTTCATTATTATCACTTTTCAACTTTTCTTTTAATTCTAGAAATGAAAATTTATTGTGTTTATTTATATATTTCATATTATTATAACTTATATTATAATTATTAAACATATGTTTTTCTTCTTTTTTATGGGAACATATATTATTTATTTCATTGTTCTTATGGTTTCTATTTTTTTTTTTTGACAATGCATATTTGGTGTTATATATTCTATTAATATTTTTTAGTTTACTTTTTTTATCTGTCCTATATGTATCATCTTTTTCACATGTATCATATGTTTTACATTTATCATTCTTATTTATATTCTTTTTATTGTTTTCTATAAAAGTATAAGCATCTTCTTTCTGGTAAAAACTTATATTACGTATGCCCATATCATTTTTATCAGAATGTTTAGAAAGATAAAAATGAGGATAATAATATTTGTATTGAGAATTATTAATAAAATGTTCACATAACCAAGAAAATATATTATTATAATTTATAATACCCTTATTTTGTAATTCAAAATGTACAGGTATGTATTTATTTAAATAGAAATATTCATAAGGTTTATTTATATAAGCATGTTCATCCATTAAAATTTCAAACTCAAATTTATTACTTAAAATTCGAATATCCTTAGATAATTTCGAATCATAATTATAAATATTGTTATCATCCGTTTCAAATATGATAACGTCTTTAAATCCTTCCTTCTCGATTATATGATCCCTTAACATGTTGTACAGGATAAAACGATTTTCCAATCTTTTGGCTATAAAAAAAAAAAAAAAAATAACAATAATAATAATAATAATAATAAATAAATAAATACAAACATACATACATACATATATATATATATGTTACAAATTTTATAAAGTAAAAAAATATGTCAGTAAATAAACATATCATGTAAGGACATTTTTTTTTTTTTTTTTTTTTTTTTTTTTTTTCTTGTATCTATATTATTATTTTATTTTAATAAATTATCCATATGTAGATCAATATAAATTAAATGCATTAAATCTTTTTAGTATGAATATTCTTACGGTCAGTTAGAACCATACACATAATTCTATTATTTCTTTGCATCCTTCTAAATAAAATATATTTCGTTTTATTAAACGATCCCAAACGTTTTAATAGTATATTATCCTTTTGTATAGTAATATTTGATGAAATGTTTTTTTTGATATCCATATTACTTTTAATATGAGGATTCCTAAAAAAGAAATTAATATATTCTAAATATTTCCTCTTAGCATTATAAAAAGTGTCTATATTATAAAGAAAATGATCATAAGTTATATTAACTACATTTTTTAAACTTTTTCTCATTAATTCAAATTCTTCTTTCTCTTGCTTTGTAAAAGATATATCTTGTATTTGTTTTTCATGGGAATCATTACATGTTACAGATATATTATAAGAATTTTTTTGTAAGATTTTCATATCAGCGGTTACCCATTTTTCGGTTTGGTCTATATTTTCACTAAGCGTATTTTTAACTACTGCAAATGTTGATATATAAATTTTATTATTTTTAAAAAATTGAAATTTTGCTTCATATAATTCTTTTTGACATTCTTCATAAAATGATTTAACATAAACTAACTTTAACTTACCTCTTATATAAGGAGAATTTTTAATATCATTAAAAGGTATATAAATAATAGGTATTTTTTTATTATTTTTTTTATTATTATTATTTTTTTTATTATTATCATTTTCTTTTTTCTTATCTGTAGATACATTTTTAATATCACTATTTTTTTTGTTATGCTTATCTTTTAATTTTTGTATTTTAATATTTGTAAAAGTATTACTAATATTACTATTATCACTTAACTTACTACTAACATTACTTATAGTATTACTACTCGTAGAAGATTTTATATTACTATTAGTATCTTTTAATCCTTTTTCTAATATTTTCTTATTATCATTTCCTTTCTTATTTTTATCCTTCCTTTTATTATTATTCCTATAAGGAATTTCTTTCTTCTCATTTTTATACGCACTTTTGTCCTCTTTTGTATTCGTTGCCTTTCGATGAACATTTTTTGTAAATTCCTCTTTTGAACTTTTTATTTTTAAAGAAAATATGAAAAAACGGGAACCATAGTCTTTCCTTTTTATATACTGGTTTAAAATGAAAATGATAGTATTTAAAAGAAAAATGTTCCTAAAAAATAAAAAAAAATTCATCGTGATGATTCATAGGAGATATAAAGGGAGAGTGGACAACATTACTTTCTGCATATAATTATATGCATAAATATTTATATATTTAAATATACACATAAGTTTGTCTATACACATAAGTTCGTGCATACACATAATTTTGTGTATACATATATTTATTTATTCATTTATTTTTAATTAATCATTTTTAATTATTTATTTTTAATTATATATATTTTTAATTTAAATATTATAAACAATGAAAAATAAGTACAACAATAGAAATAGATAAACAATAATTATTTATTAATCGAGTGTACACCTTTTTATTTCAAAAATTGTTCAAGGTCACCAACCATTGTTCAAATTCAATGAAAATATTGGTTCCTATTTGATATGAAAATTTTGTATTTTTTTTTTTTTTTTTAATCATACTATATATATGTAAGTATGTTATACATATATATAATATATATATCTTTTTTTTTCTTTTTTTTTTTTTTTTTTTTTAGAAATATCCAAAAGAAAAATAGTACAGATATGAACAATATGTTATATTTATACATACAGAAAATGATAAAGACAAGAAGAATTTATATATCTTTATAAAATATAAGAAATACATATTGAATCATATATATATATATATATATATATATATATAATTTAATAAAATGACGACTTTTTTTTTTTTTTTTTTTTTTTTTTTTTTTTTTTTAATATATTAGGTGCACAATAATGCACTTTATATTGAATATTATTTTTTTTTTAAATGAGTACATCTATGTAGAGTATGTCCCTTTCAGAAATGAACATATATATATATATATATATTATATATATATATATTTTTTTTTTTGTATTTTATTTATATGGAGAATAATTATTAAAAAAAAAAACACCCTAAAAAATTTTTTTTTGTCAGATACAGGGAAGAATAACTTCTATGCTATTTATTTTTTAAAAACCAACGGTTCACACAACTCATAAACATATATATATATATATATATATATATAATAAATACAAGAACATAATATTTTAAATAATTATCCATATGCTTTTTTTCTTGTTTATATTTCTATTTATTATATATATTCCAAAGACACCAAAAAAAAAAAAAAAAAAAAAAAAAAATTAGAAGGAAAAATGAAACATATTTCTTTTTTTTTTACAACTCCATATTAATATGATATAAAATAATATTCAAAAAAAGAACAAATCATGTTATATATAATATTATTAAAAAAAATTTTTGATTAATAAAATAACAAAATAAATTAAAACGTTTTTTATTATATAAAAAATAATATTTTATATTTTATTCTTAATATTATGTATATATATATATATATATATATAATATATTTTTTTAATATAAACGAATTGTTCTTATTGTATTTTATTTTTTCTTTTTATACCATTATTTATTTATTATGACTTTAATGCCATAATTTGTATGCGAACACATCATCCTTTTGAATAATAAACAATAAATTATAAGCAAAGTTTTTCTTTTTTTTTTTTTTTTTTTTTTTTTAATATATTAGGGGCACAATAATGCACTTTATATTGAATATTATTTTTTTTTTAAATGAGTACATCTATGTAGAGTATGTCCCTTTCAGAAATGAACATATATATATATATATATATTATATATATATATATTTTTTTTTTTGTATTTTATTTATATGGAGAATAATTATTAAAAAAAAAAACACCCTAAAAAATTTTTTTTTGTCAGATACAGGGAAGAATAACTTCTATGCTATTTATTTTTTAAAAACCAACGGTTCACACAACTCATAAACATATATATATATATATATATATATAATAAATACAAGAACATAATATTTTAAATAATTATCCATATGCTTTTTTTCTTGTTTATATTTCTATTTATTATATATATTCCAAAGACACCAAAAAAAAAAAAAAAAAAAAAAAAAAATTAGAAGGAAAAATGAAACATATTTCTTTTTTTTTTACAACTCTATATTAATATGATATAAAATAATATTCAAAAAAAGAACAAATCATGTTATATATAATATTATTAAAAAAAATTTTTGATTAATAAAATAACAAAATAAATTAAAACGTTTTTTATTATATAAAAAATAATATTTTATATTTTATTCTTAATATTATGTATATATATATATATATATAATATATTTTTTTAATATAAACGAATTGTTCTTATTGTATTTTATTTTTTCTTTTTATACCATTATTTATTTATTATGACTTTAATGCCATAATTTGTATGCGAACACATCATCCTTTTGAATAATAAACAATAAATTATAAGCAAAGTTTTTCTTTTTTTTTTTTTTTTTTTTTTTTTTTTTTTTTTTTTTCTTTTTTAAAAGGTTATTTTCTATCAATTTATAATTTTTATCTTTTTTTTTTCAATATAAAATTTGAATATATTTATGAATTTTAAGTATTTTATTTATTTTAAAAAAAAAAACTTTTATTGTTTTTGATTACTATATTTTAATATTTTATTACTTATTTTTCTTTCCCCCATATATTATGTTTTTTTTTTTTAAGAATGTTTTACATTTATCTATTTATTTATTTATTGATTTTTTGATATATTAATTTTCGTTATGTGTTTTATTTATAATAATTAATATTACAAAAATAAACATTTATAATTAAATAATATAATTTTTTAAAGAATATTGATTTAATCTGATTTTTCTTATAATATGAATTATTTTTAATTATACAAAAATATACATTTTATAATATACTTTGATTCTTTTTTTTTTTTTTTTTTTTTTTTTTTCGTTATAAATATTCTGTTGCTTCGATATATATGTTTGTATATGCTATTTATGTAAATTTTACATAATAATAAATATATATGTACATTTCACTTTTTCCAAAGTACATATATAAAAATTAATCTATATATAATAATAAATATAAGAACAAAATGGGCAAAGGAAGCAATGCTTGTGTACGCTTCAAAAATAAAATAAAATAAAATAAAAGGACATACAAATATATATATATATATATATATATATATATATGTATATATATATGTGCATATGTATATACATATATTATTATTAATATATATGTTTTTCTTTTTTTTTTTTTTTTTTTTTTTTTTTTAATAGAAAAGAAACCAGGCTAGGGAAAGAAAAAATGTAGAAGTTAAAGGAGGAAAATCTCAATTAAAAGCAAACAAGGAAGCTTTAAATGTAACTTGCAAGGTAAAAAAAAAAAAAGAAAAAAAAAAAGACCATATTATAAAAATAGGTTTAAATAATTCATATAAAATATAATGAATTGTTTTTGAGAAAGAAAAAAATGAAAATATACACATACATTTTCCATTCATTTATTTTATTTTTATTTTATTTTATTTTATGTATTTATTTTTTTTCCTAAAGGTATGTTATACTGTTTTTATGCAGACACAAAGTATTTCACAACTAGCCGAACATGCAGAAAATAAACATAATAAGGATGTTAAAGAATGCTTTCCACAAAAATTTATAGATACATAAAATGTGTAAAATTATTATATTTTTGTTTCTTTTATCTATTTTTAATATTTTTTTTTATGTTAATGATCATTATTATTTAATTTTAATAAGTTACAACATGTTAAAACAATATATATATATATATATATATATGTATGTATATTTTAATAAAGACATATATCTAGGCTTTAATAAATAAATTAAAAATTAATATCATAAGAAATTAAAAAAAAAAAAAAAAAAAACATTTACAAATCTATAAAATTTTAAATATTTATGAAATAATTAATTCATTCTTATTAATTATAAAAAAAAAAAAAAAAAAAACACAGTATTAATAAAATAAAATACACAAATATAAAATAATTTGAGAAAGAAATATTATTATTTTAATTTATATAGAATTTTTCAAAGAATATAAAAATTTATATATATCACAAAAAAAATGGTCATTTTTTAAAAAGGAGCTACTGAGTAAGTGTAATGATAGTTTCATATTTTTTAATAGAAATGGATTAATTTCATATTTTCTTAAAACAAATTTATTATAAATAGATAGTACTTTACCTTTAATACTCTTTATTTCATCATAAAAAAAACTATTATAATAATGAAGTATAATATTTTGTTTATTAAAGAAAAGATATATATTAATTATTAAAATAATTATTCTATTAATTAAATTAGTAAAACAAATAATAATGTTTGAATCAAAGAAATCTACTTTATTATTAAAACAAAAAAGATGTATATAATCATCTAAACTTTTTTTAATTTCTGAAATATATTTCATTTTTATAATTGATATAATAATTTCTATAAAAGTTTTTTCATTCCGCAAATTATTATTTTCCTTACTACAATTAAAAGGTGTATGATTGAACGACAATAATTCGTTCATAATATTTTTCCATGTACGTCTATATTTCAATAATTCAAAATTATTCTTATATATTGTAATATTACGTATATGTATATTATGTTTAAAATTCTTAATATTTATATTGTTTATAAATACTTCTTTTTTTTGATTATCCATAGTATCAAGGAATGTAAAAAAATTAATAACTCCTTCTTTTTCTTTATTCTCAAAATATTCTCTAGTGTCTTCTTGATATAATAAATTATTATTATGTTCAGTAGGTGGTTGAACGAAAGACTTAACACAATGAATATTATTATTATAAAAACTATTTATGATATCATGTTCAGTATTTATTTGATTAATCCTTTTATGGTCTTGCTGAAAATTATTAACAACATTTTTTTGCTTTATAATATTCTCACCCGTGTCCATAATATCTATAATATTATATATATAATAGAATAGAAACAAATGATTCAAGGATATATTATTAATAAACAAATTATACTTTTCTTGATCAAATAATTTCAATGGTTTATAATAATGTTCATCTTTAATGCAAGGTTTCGTTTGATTAATACAAAAAATTAAAATAGATGAGCTTATATCTTTATAATGTTTTATAATATAATATATAAAAAATTCAGAACAAGTAATATAATTAACATTCTTTGATAAATGTAATACATTTCTTTTCATAAATGATAAGACACTAATTTTGGTTTTATATCTAATTAATTCGCTTTCATCATTTAACATATATATTAGACAACTATATAATACAATAAAAAAACTTGTGAATAAATTATAGCTTCTGACATATTTTAGTGGATTTTTTATATATATCATATCGAATGTTATATTTTGATTTGCTATTTTATTATGTACCATTTTTTTTATATTTTTGTGTTGTTCCTGTTTATACCATTTGAAATATTTTAAATTGCTGTCCAACATATGATAGGCACTACTACAATCATTATCATTATAATTATTATTATTATTATTATTATGATTATTATCATCACTATAACTATTTTTCATTATGATACTTTCCTTATTTAAAAACTTTTCCTCATAAATATTTGACACATTATTTTTAACCATTCTAATATTCTCACTTCCAATATGTCCCTTTTTATAATTGTTTTTCTTTCCTTTTTTAATTTCTTTATATCTCATGAAAGATGCTGGTGGTAATAATACCCTCTTATCTATTTTATGAATATTTTCTTTCTTTTTTATTTGCTCAGCATCATATTCAATAATACCATAATTAAGAAATGCATTTACAAAACATTTTGCATATGTTGAAGAATTTTTATTATATAATAAGGAAAAAAAATTCATAAAAATGAGTTGATAAAAATATACATAATTAAAAATATCAATTTGATGAATATTTCCATTTGGTAAAGATAATTTTATATATTTCTTCTTCTCTTCATTAATATAATCATATATACTTTGTATAAAATGATTTCTTGAAACATGATTCATAGTTTCATTTTTACAATACTGTTGTTTCATATATTTATTAAAATATTTTAAACAAATAAGATAACTATATGATATAATATACTTATCTAAATAATGACTATGTATATTTTCTATATAATATGATTTCATTTTTTCAAATATAACTAAGTTTTCAAGAGATATATATTCAACAGCTGATAATATTATTTTGAAACAATATTTTTTTATTTTCATATTATTTTTATATATATCAATAATCTCAAATAATAATAAATAAATATATATATATATATTCTCATCTAATTTTTCATAGCCCACCTCATTTATATATTGTTGTATATTATTCACTCTATTTTTATAACATACGTTCATATTTATATCGTCTTTTTTTAATATATATAAAAAAGGATATTCCTTATTATGACAATTTTCATATAAAAATTTAAAAGAAGAATAATTTGATGTGTTACTTAAACTATTTTCTTTTTCCTTGAACATTTTTTTTTCATTTCGTTTTATATTCAAAAACCAATTGTACAAAAGAGACTCAATAAAAACTTCATTCTTATTATACATATATAAATCTAAAAGACACACCAAATTACTCACCGTTTTGGTTATTTTTATTAACAATTCATTAACTAATACAGATATGAACATATCATTATTATATGATAATAACTTGTTGTATAATAACATAACAATATTTTTATTTATACAAATACTTATTTTGTTATATAAAATATTTAATATTTGGAGAATTAACAAATTTTCTGTATATGAGTTGCTTTTTAAAAAGAGGTACAAAAACTGAAAAAATATTTTCCTAAATTTTTTTTTATTTTCTTCAATTAAATATTGAAATTCTATCCTTCGAATAAATTCGATAAATAAAAGGAGATAAGGATTATTGTTACTACTACTATTATGATGATTATTATTTTTTTCATTTATTTCACTTTTTATCACATTTATAAGAATTTTTTTTAAAAAATTAAAAATCACATTTTTTTTTTTCAATTTTAAATATATATGCAAATAGACATTAATTATAATTCTACATACTAAAACTTGTACAAAATAATTTCCATATCTAAATAATTTTTTTAAATAATCACAGAAAATGAAATATATATTTATGTTACTATTTATATAATCATTTGTTGTATCATTTTTATTATTTACATTAACATTATTATAATCATCATATTTTTCCTTATCAGGGTTATATTTTTTTTCGATTAAATTTTCTTCATTATATATACTATTGTTATTCTTTTCATTCTTAAAAAAAAATTCGGGTATCTTATTAGTGGATGCTAAATCTCCTTTATTACTTTTTAATAAAAAATAATCATCATTATTAAATATTATTATGTTTGAAAGAAATATTAAAATGGGTATAAACTCAGCAAAGAAATTTGAATAATCAAAATAAGACTTACATTCATTTTGATTAATAAAATGATTAGTTAAAAGTTTGCATTTTTTAATAAACACATTTAAAAATACTTTTAATAAATTAATAGAATTAAGTATATCAAAAACGGTTAAATTAATATTTTTGAATATTCTCTTTTTACTACCTGTACAGAAATAATACATATTTGAAGATACATGATATGAAGAATTTAACTTGGATAATAATCTTTTGGTCAATATATTATATAAAGAGGTACTTGAATTCTTTAATGAAAATAAATCACTTTTATAATATGTTAAGGATATATTATATATGTCGTTAATATATTCATATAATGTTTTATTATCTATAGTAGTATATATATGTTTTATTATATTTAAACAAATAACCTTTTTATATTGGTTATTACCATTATATAAATAATTTAAAATAATTTTTATAATAAAATTATATATTATATATTGTTCTTTTATTCTATATGATTTTGTTAAACATCCTAAAGCTAAGCACATATTATTTGATTTTCTTAAAAAATTTATATTAATTCTTTTACTGTCTAATATAAGCATATGCAGCTTTCTATTCATATTAAAGTTGTAATTATAATAACTAGTATTATCTGTATCAGACGTGCTATCGTTATCTAAATTATTATCATTTTGTAAATTCTTTGGTATATTTATTTTATTTCCATGTTTTATAAAATTCATGGAAAGTATATCATTGATGTCCATATTTTCTTCTTCTGATAACATCAGTATATTATTGAGCTTATTAATGATTCGATTCAATGTTTCTAAATTCTCATCATAATAAGCATTGTCGCTATTATTATACCTATCAACATTACTATAACTTTTATTTTTACTATACATATTATTGTTCATGTTATCATCTATTTCGTTATCCACTTTATTAATTGCACATAAACCCTTTTCTTGTATAATAGAAAAATCCTCCCTTTTTTCTATGTCCTTATGTGATTCTTCCAAATTATCATTTTTTGTTAAATTTTTATCTTTCTCGTCTTTTTTATTGGAGCTAGTTACACACGAGTTATCATGATTTATCCGGTTTTCCTTCTTTATATTTTCATTTTTGAAAATATGCAAAATGATATATATATAGAACAAAGGAATAGATTGCATTTCTTCATTACTTTTTAAAACAATAATTCTACAGATATTTAGTAAACAATCAGCTAAATATTGCTGACAAGCTACATGTTTTGAATATAATAATAAACATAAAAGATTCTGAATTATAAAATGTACTTCCTCATTATTAAAAAATGTTATAGATTTATTCGGTTTTTCTTCTTTATTATTATCATTTTGTTTTATAGTTGTCGATTCATCATGTTTAGGGCACGATTCTTCTATTTTCTTGTTGTTTTTCTGTTTTTTTTTCTTGTTTTTTTTCTTGTTTTTTTTCTTGATTTCTTCATTATCTCTTATATTTTGACAGATATTCATATATTTATCTTCATTCAAAATTAGATCACGTGTGAGATTATATTTAAAACAAAAGTCAACAATAGATGTTATCATAGAACATATATACTTTATGGATAACCATATTATAATGGAAGTTGCCTCTTTCTCATTTTCCTTTTCAAATATTAAATGTCCTCTACAATCAAAAAAGAAATTTTTGGAATTATTTAAAAAAAGAAAATTTAAATAATTAATAACATAATATAATATATTACATATATATATTTTTAATAATATTAAATAATAATTATTTCTAATTTCTTCATCTTCATTTTTTATATATTCATATAATTTCATCTGATCATAATTTAAATATGTTTCTAATTTACATAAATTTATTTCATCAAATTTATAATAGGTAGACATATCCAACATTTTATTAAATTGTGTATTTTCTATTAAATATAAAATAAATTCATTAATATAATATGCTATTTTGTACATGCAATTATTTTCTATATCTTTATGTTTTGTTAATTTTATTATATGTTCCTTTTTAATTCTGGATATAAATTTTTGTAATATGTACAAAGGGATATTTTTTGGAGTAAGGAAAATATTACTATATTCATTAATATTATCATAATGTATATTATAAGATGGAATTTTTTTGTTTATACAATTATTATTACAACTACTATTAACAATATTTATATTTTTGGTATATATATTATCATTTCCTCCAAATAAGTAGTTTATATAATTAATCATATACATATTACTTTTTTTAATATTTAATATATCCATATGTTTATCAATAAAATGACAAAAAAAATCAGTTCCGCAAATATATTCCGTTTTATTAAATTTTATATTAATATGGTCTTTCAAAAATACCATATTTTTATTATTATCATTAAGATGGTCTAGTAAAAAGAAATTATTATTAATCTTATTTAATGACATAAAACACATTCGTAATAAAAATGCAAAAAAGGAATGATCGACTTGCTTATGCGATTGTATAAGTGGTAAAAATAAATTATTTAATGATATAAACTTATGCTTCTTTAATAAAATAATACTTACAGTTTTAAAAAATAATTGCTTTGACATGATGTATAATTCTTTCCATGTTGTTTTTATATTAAAAAGGAAAAATAGAAAATTTATATTTTCAAAATATGAACAATACTGAAATATTATATTTAAAATATCTGCACTATATATAGAAGATTCAATACACATATCTTTATTTATACTTTTAAATAAAAGAAATATTATATTCATTAAATAAGAATCGTATAAAAACAAATAATTTTGATCATTTATATATTTATCATTAGGTAAGTAGCACATACAAGATAAATAACTATTTTCTATAAAAGCATCTTTACTATGTATATGGTCCCTATTCTTATAAAATATATTGTTACCATAAAGAAATGTAAAAATGTTTGCATAAATATTTGTATAATTCTTCTTTTGTGAAACATGTTCACAAAAGGATTCATTATATAAAGTATCTAATGCATTATCATTTGATCCCCTTTTTTCTGATGAATTACACACACTGATATTATTCAATTTATTATCTCTTATAAGGTTAATATGATTATTTATTTTGTCCTTTTTTTTTTCAATTTGTATATGAACATTTATTTTTATTTCTACTTCTATATCGTTTTCTTTATCTTTTTCTATTTCGTTTTTTTTTTCTATTTCGTTTTTTTTTTCTATTTCGTTTTCTTTTTCTATTTCGTTTTCTTTTTCTATTTCGTTTTCTTTTTCTATTTCGTTTTTTTTTTCTTTTTGTATATTTCTTGTTTTTCTTTTTTCCTTGTTCTTATTCTTGTTCTTCTTGTCCAATTCTATCATTCTTTGATAAAATATAAAAAATTTTTCAAAAAATAAAGAAATATATTTTCTATATGAATCTCTACTAGCCCTAGAACTATCCGTTATAGTTACATTTAAAAAATTTAGAAATAAATACAAATCACAAATATTTAAATATTTGTTCTCACATATGAATGTTAAAATAGATAAGATAACTTCATCATTTGAATGATATAATAAATTTTTTAAAGTCTTCACATTTAATAAAATATCATTATTAAGTTGATAAAAATAATCATTTTTATAATTAACAATTTGTAAATCCTGATTCCTTCTTAAAGTACATAAGGTGTATAATTCTAAGTACATTATATTTTCAATTGAATGGAAATTATATAAACCATATCTTTGTAATTTTTTTTTTTTTTTTTCTTCTTCACTTATATTTATAACAATATCTTTTTGTTTATATAAATTTATAATTTTATAATTCAAGAAAATATTATCATCCTTTTTCTCTATAAATTCATTAAAAAAAAATAGTTGACATAATTCTTCTTTTTCAAATAGATGAATATTTATAAATTCAAAATAATTTTTATTCATCACATTATTCGAACATTTGTAATTTTCATCCCATAACATAATAAAATTGTTTTTTTCTTTTGGTATTGCATAATTTTGTTTTTGAACATGATCAAAATTATAATTTAATTTTATTGTTTCATCTTTTAAGGCAATTTCATTTTTATTTCCATATTCTGGATCAAGATAATCTTTTAATTTGAAATATTCTTTATTAAGAATAAAGGACACATAATTATGATCATTTTTGTAAAAAAGCTCGATAAATTTTTTTACATAAAATGTTTTCATAAATAAATCTTCTGTTAGTAAAATATTTTTGATAAAAATATAATACAATAAATATTTTTCTTCAGAATGCACAAAGATATGTTTAATGCATTGTTTTATTAATTCAAATAAACTAGCCATAAAATACTCATCATTTCGAAAGAAACAATAAAATAGATATTCCAATATATTTTTTTCACACATAGAATTCTTAAAATAATTTAATAATAAAGACAGACATAAATATTTCCTTTTTTTTTCTTGATTAAAAATAATATATGTTAAATGTTGATATATATCATTTTTTATACATATATTTTTTTTGCTAGTAAGTAAAAACTCATAAATACTTATACAACTATTCCATATGTTTTTTATATTATACCAACAATACTTTTTTAAAATCATTAAAATAGAATTAATAATAAAATTATATAATTCTTTTAAAAATATTATTTTTTCCTTATATGTTAAAATCTCAAAATCTAACTTTATGTGATTAATATTTAAAGGTTCTTCTGCACTTAATAATTTTTCATCTAATTTTATATGGAACATTATTTGTTTACATTTTTCCATATCTTCATTTAAATTATAACTTTCATAATTTATTATATTAAATGTCCTTTTACCTTGATATCTTATCAACTCCTCTTCATTATTTTTTATGATTCTGTTATTCTTGTTTATTTTAATTGTACCATCATTTGGGTTACATGTGTTGGAATATATAACGTTCATTTCTTTCATCATATAATTTGTATTATCCTTTAAAGTATCATATATATTATTAGATGAAATATGTTCCTTACTAATTTTATTTTCTTCCATATATAAATGATTTTGTTTATATAATTCTTCAAGGTTCATTTGTTCACGCTCACTACATATATTGTTATCATCACTACATATATTGTTATCATTACTACATATTTTATTATCATCACTACATATATTGTTATCATCACTACATATTTTGTTATCATCACTACATATATTGTTTTCATTACTACATATTTTGTTATCATTATATATTTTACCATTATACATTTGTTCATTGCAAATATTACTTCCTTGTTCAAAAACATAATTTAACTTTTCACTTTTTTGTAACCAATAATTTATACTCTCAATACAAAGAAATATAAAAAATGGGTTCCTCGTACTTGAACATAATAAATTTTTTATTTTAAAAAACAAGAGAAAATAATGGAAATTTTCAAAAATATTTGTATTTTTTACATTTTTATATTTTATAATCAAAATGCTTCTATATTTACACAATATTAAGAAAGGGTTTTCTTTCTTTTTTTCGTTAATAATATTATTACAATCATTTAATAAATTTTTTATATTTTTTGTGAGTTCCAAACGTTCATAGCATTCTTCGATACTTGGATAATTCTGTTCATTTTTAAGTTTATCATTTGATTTTATCAAATTTTCAAATGTAAAATCATTAATAAAATGATCATTTGAACTATTATCATGTATATGATCATTATATATAATATCTCTGTTTCCCTTATGATTTATATTTACCTGTTCATTTTTTATTAATTCTGAAAAATTATTTGGTATGTCATAAGAAGAAAAATGTTCCTTATTATCATTATAATTATGGTAAATTACATTATCTCTGTTGTTCTTATTTCCATTTATTTTGTATGATCCTATATTTTCTAATGTACCAGAACCTGTTTTATTATTTAACCATCCATTTATTATATTCTCATAATCAATTATAATATATTTAACTTGCTGATATATTAAACACACATGTGTACATATATCCTTATCAAATGGAAAATTTGATAATATGTTTCTTAAATTATGTGAAATAAGAAAAAAAATATGCAACAATTCTTTAGATATAAAATTTATTGTTGCATTTATTTGGTAGGTAATTAAAAAGTTTGCATAGATATTTAAATAATTTTGATTTCTTTTTAAAAAGGCAATTTTTAATTTATCATTAATATACTTTAATATATAAATATAAAAAAATTTATTTATATGTTCATTATTAAATATATGATAATTATTTATTAAATATTCAATAATTAATGTTTTACAATTATAATAATCTTCATAATAGTTTTCTTTTTTTTTATCTTTTATATGAACAAATGCATTTTTTAAAAAATGAAAAATTAATTTCTCTTTCCACTTATAATAATTCGTATCGGTAAATATATAAAAATTTATAACTTTTAATGGATTTTTTTTTATTTTTATATTTCTAAAATATATTATTAAATATATAAAATATTCTCCTATTAATATATTTGTTTCATTATATATTGTAAAGTACTCATAATAATTTTCAAAAAATAAGGTTACATTTGCTTTTACATCTGTTACATTTAAACAACAATTTTTCCAATATAATAAAATATTTTCTTTATTTTTTTCTAATAAATTATTTGAACTAACTAAATTACATAAAACCAATTTGTGAATATTTATTAGTTTTTTTTCAATTTCCTTTATTTCAATTTTTTTCACTTTTTCAAAAAATTTCAAGCCTGTATTATTCATTTTTTTTTTTTTTTTTTTTTTTTTTTTTTTTTTTTTTGTTCCTTTTTTCTTTTTCTGTTTTTTTTCTTCTTTTTATGTGTTTTTCTTTTATAATAAAAACATTACATTATTAATAATAACATATATATATATATATATATAATATATAAGGATTATATTATATATTTATATTTTCATATTTATAATATTGATCATTTGGCATTACTTTAAACCAATTCGATTAATAATTAATCTTTTTTTTTTTTTTTTTTTTTTTTTTCCTTTTGTTTAAAATATTAGAATTTTATATAATATCCTATTTTAAAAACTATACATTATCATATTTATATAATATATTATTTCATTTTATTTTATTATCATTATAATAATTTTTTTTTTTTTTTTTTTGTATTTAATTTTTGAAAATGATTAAGAGACTAATTCAGTATTGACAAGAAAAAAATAAATAAAATAGAAAATAAATAAAAAAATAAAAAGAGCATTTCTAAATAATGTAATAAAAGACCTTTATATTGGGTATATTATTAATATATATACATATATATTATATTTATATATATATATATATAATATATATATATTTATGTTGTAATGTATAAATTATATAATAATCAACGTGGCCTTAATATCTGTAAAATATATTTATTATGTATATATTATTGTTCTCAACAGCAGTAATACATACAATATTAATATATATATATATATATATGTGATTTAATACCGTTGTTTTTTTTTTCCATACAATAATAACATTATACATATAATATATTATACATAGATTCATTTTTATATTTTAATTTTTACATTTCATATGAAATATTTTTTATATAACTTTTTTTAGAAACAATACATGGGGAAAAAAAAAAAAAAGTATTTCATAAGTGTAGTAGGATAGAAACTTTATATTTCTATTTTTTATGTATTGTTATGAAAAATAACTTTTTTTTTTTTTTTTTCTTTGCCTTTTTTTTTTGTTAAAATTTTGAGTTTTTTCCTACCATAAATGGTTCAAATACATGATGCAAAATCTCCTTTCCTGTTACCCTTATATAAAGGTGATGTTTAAAAAGAAAATAATATATGAAAAAATAAAAAGATAATAATAATTAGAATATATATAATATATACCTATATAAATATAAACAAATATAAAAAAAAATATATATATATATATATATATATATTTTTTTTTTCTTTCACCTCTCAGTTTACGAAAGTAACAACATTTTTTTTTGTAAAGGAAATATCATAACAGGGCCTAATATATTTTTCCTCCTCTTTACTTATATAATTATAATTATTTCGGTTTTACCTATCTATATAATAACGTAAGTATACTTTGAAACATATAAGTAATTAAATATATATATATATATATATATATATTTATATTTATATGTGTGCTTATATTTTATATTTATTATGTTCCTTTTCAATCTTATTATATCTTGCATGTCTTCAAAAAAGTCATACAATTTCATAAAAATGTATCAATATTATTGCAATTTTTAATATATCTTAATATATGTAATACATATATTTTTCTACTTTTCTTTTAATAGATATTTCCAAATAGATAGTTCCTTTTGTTTAACCGTTGCTCTTGTTTCCCTGACAATTTTCTTTGTATTAGTTTTATTTTTTTTAACAACTACAGCATTTTGTGACCCTGGAATGTACGATTAAAAAAATATATATATTTAATATACATATATATTCAAACCATTTATTCATAATAAAAATAATATTAAAAAAAAAAAAATTTTTTTTTTTGACTCATTTTAGAATACCTAAAAGGAATTATGTTGATTTATCATTGCCAAAAGGACGAAGTAAAAATTAAAATTATTATATGTAATTAACAATATATATATATATATATATTTTTTAATATTATTATTTTATTTTTTTTTTATATAGCTGCATTTACTACTGTAAAAATAAATGGAACAATTATAAAACAGTATTGGTGTGGTATGTTATCACAAAAAAATAAAAACAATAAATATATCCAAAATATATTTAATAAAATTCCCACGTAAAGTATATAAATAAATATGATATATTTTATTTTTTATAGTTAACTGTAATCATTTTAAAGAACCTAGAAGTAAACATTGTTATACATGTAATAACTGCGTCACAAAATTTGATCATCACTGTGTATGGTAAGATACTAAAATAGAAAATTTTCAAAAATAAACTATATATATATATATTTACATATATATATGTATAATTTTTATTTTTATTTTCCTTTTAGGATTGGTAATTGTGTAGGAAATCGAAATTATAGACGATTCTTTTTTTTCATTTTAAATTTATCCATCCTTTCAACAATAATATGTTTTATATTCATTGGACTTTTTATTGTAATATAATTAAAAAGGATTTATATACTTATCATTATCATCTTAATAAAGTTTATCTTATTTTTTATACATGTGTAGCCATATATATATATATATATATACATATACATATATTTTTTTTTTAATATTTATATAGCAATTGTGTATTAAGGAAAATGGCAGCTTGTCATTTCAGCCAATTTTATATACAATAGGAGAATATCCACACATGTAATAATTTTAAGAATACAGACAAAAAATATTAAATATAAATAAATTGAAAAATAAAAAAAATTGTTCATATTTAAAATAAAGAATATATATATATATATATATATATATATATATATATATATTTTTTTATTAATTACTTGTACTTATTTATTTCACAAAACATTTTTTTATATATGTCATTATTTTATTTGTAGAACCTTATATATTATTTATTCCTTTCCATCCTCCCTTTTGTTAATTAATTTATTTGTATATCATTTACAAATGGTACTACAAAATAAGACAACCTATGAAGATATCCAGGGTTTATATTCGGGAAATAATCCATTTGATGAAGGTAAAAAAAAAAAAAAAAAAAAAAAAAAAAAAATGTATATTTATATGTATATTATTTGTAATGCCCTCTTCATATTTTTAATTTTATTTTTTCTTATTTGTAGGGAAATATATAAATTTGAAAAAGTTTTTATTTACACCCGTGGATAAAATGTAATTATAATTTAAATATTAGAATATTGATCGTATATAAAAATAGACACATATATATATATATATATACATATTTTTTTTATTTTTAGCCAAGTCGAATGGAAAGATATTGTAAAGGTGTCAGTATAATATTATAAGGGTATTTTTTCTGATTTAACTTTTTTTTTAATTTTTCAATTTTTTTTTTTTTTTTTGTTTCTTTTTTTTAATAAATTAAAATTAATTCTCTTGTATAACCAGAGTTATACTTTTTTTGTTTACTTTTTTTTTTATTTTCTTTCTTTCTTTTTTAAAGAATATAACACATTTACTAATATTAATTTGTCAAAAATATATTAACATTTTCAAAACGCTCTAATAATACAATAAAATAAAATAAAAATAACAGTTTTTATTTAAAAAGAAATAAAACAAAAAGGAAAAAAGAATTAATTTAAAAATATTAGGAGTCTTAAAATAAATGATAATTTTAAATAAAAGAAAAAAAAAAAAAAAATAACCAGGAAAAAAAAAAAATGTGTATACAACAAAAAAAAAAAAAAAAAAAATATATATATATATAATTAAAATATAATATAATATCATAAAAAAATCATATAAATGATATAAACATATTTTATATCATACAAGAATTAAAAATGTAATATATTTGAAATATATTAAATGAAATATAATAAAAAAAAAAAAAAAAAAAGTTATTATAATTTATTATATATATAAAGACATATATGTAATTATATATATAGCTTCACTTTTTCTTTTTTTTAATCGGAAACATTTTTTATAAAAAATAGAGTTAAATCAATATAACTTTTCTTTTTTTTATCCACTTTTTTTTTTTTTTTATCTTTTAATTTAACGGCAGCGGGATCATAAACCTCGATTGTTTTTTCTTCTTTCATGAGCGTATCCCACATGATACAATTACTGTTTAATCTTTTTAAGCAGAAACTCCTATGAAAAAAAAAAAAAAAAATACATATATATATATATATAATATAAACTTTATATTTTATATTAAAATTATTTTATCTTCTGATTTTACTTTATAAATTTATTATTATCAATATGGGATAATTCCTCAAATAACGGCATGACAACAAATTTCAAAAACGTTATTTGAGATTTACAAACTTCATTGTGTTTTGTCCTATCACACAAAGGTGATAAAGGCATTTTATTTTTTAATTCTTCATCTCCTTGCGTATAAAATTCAGATAAAACTCTCTGACACCAACAATAGTGTTCACTCCATGATACAGATCCATGAGATATATCTGCACTTTTTATAATCATTTTTGTTAATATTAATAAATCATCACTATTCTTTATATAATCGAAATCTTCATTTTCTCTTCTTATTCTAAACTTTGAAATTATTTCAAAATGATGTTTCATATCAGTACTTAAAATTAATTCAATGATATATGATCTCATCATTCGAAAATCCTAAATGTGAAAAATAAAAATAAATTCATAAAAATATATATATATATATATATATATATATATATATGTATTTACATTTACGTATAGGAACAAATATAATCTCACCTTTTCTGAAAAATTTTTCAAAATATTACATTGGTTTAGTTGTAATATTTTAAAAGTTATAGATGCATGATAATTTTCTAATACACTAATGTCATTATAAATAATACTTAAGGGGTGTAAACTGTTTACAAAAAATAAGTTATTATAACCAGGATGTCCTATATCATGACAAATTCCTGATATAAACATTACCAATTTTATTTTGTATTCCAGGTCATCATATATACCAAGTTTTTTGGCCAAACAAAAAAATTTTTGTGTTACCTGTAAGGAAAAAGTGTGTACGCAATGTGGTGTGTGAGTATTGTTTTGGCAGTTAAATATGAGGTCCAAAAAAAATATGAATATATATACATAAATAAAAACACACACATATATATATATATATATATATATATATGTATACATATATGCCTATTCATTCTTATTACCATGGTCGCGTGTATTGTATTATGATAAGGAACATTATTGTACTGCTTTTCAACAAAGCAGAGAAAGTTAATTATTATATTTATAGGAATATTATGATCAATAGTACATATTAAAGATAAATTAATATCAAAAAATGGATACTCAGATTCATCAAAATATGTTAAACAATTGAAATCCCAGTCTGATAAAAGTTTGTTATCAATGAATTGAATCATTTTTGTTAATTGGGATATATTAATTTGTTTCAAAAATTTTTTTATTTGTTTTTTATCTAAATCCACTTTGTCAGTACTTATACAATCATTGTTTGAAAAAGATTTGTTTAATTTAAAATCTACTCCTTTTGGCACTTCTTCCCCAGCAAAATTACTTTTACTTTTACTGACATAGGCCTCAATAAATTTTTTATTCTTTCAAGTGGAAAAAAATGGGATAATACATGAACACACACATATTATATATATATATATATATATATATAAAATAATATAAAATATGAATATACAAAAATATACATATGAATTTTGTTTCTTTTTTTTCTTTTTTTTCTTTTTTTTCTTTTTTTTCTTTTTTTTCTTTTTTTTCTTTTTTTTCTTTTTTTCCTTTTTTTTTTTTTTTTTTTTCTACCTCTGGATTTTCGAGAACGTTATAATCGATATTATACAAGTTATCAGATTTTGTTAATGTTGACAAACATTGTTCCAAAATATTCGAACAATAAGAAGTCTTCGTATGAACATTGAAATTTGTATCCGTCTCGTTCTCTAATTCCAAAATGACTTTTGTACACTAAAAAATGAAAGAATAAAAATAACAATAAAATAGGTATTTACAACAATTAAAAATATTATACACATATTAAATATATAAATAAATATATATATATATATATATATATATATATATATATATATATTCATATTACCTCCTTTAGCATATTAATTAAATCTTCAATTCCTGTTGAAATTTTTTTGTTACTGGTTTTATTTTTCATATCCGATTCTATTTTATCTAATTTATAGCCAGCTACCTATCAGAGATTATAAAACAAATGTATATTATTTTATATTATATTCTTTTTTCTATTGTAAGAACATATATAAGGAATAAAATAAATCCGTTTAAATATAATATTAAAGTGTATATGTATTTTTGTATATATAGTATAATTTTACACAACCATTTGAAGAACATACAAATAAATAGTTATATATATGATTATATATATATATATATATATATATATTTTTATGTATATCTTGATTTTTTAAATTTTGTCTTATGACTTACAAGTAAATTATAAAAAACATAACGTATTTGTAATTCTGAGGTATAACTTCCTATGTATAAGAATATGCACAAAGTTGTATATGCCAAAATCCGAAATACTCTAAAATAAAAATAATATATATATATATATATATATATATATAGATAGATTATGTAAATACAATTTTTTATTCATTTATTCTATATATCAACATATAATATACATCTTTTTCAACATTTTTTTGTTTAATCGATTTTAATTTTTTATAAAAATTACACATATATTTCAGGCACAAAGTCAGGTTTGGCGGAACCTACTAATATGATGCTACTTGAATTTAAGAATATAAATATTAAATGGATAATCCAATTATATTTGGTCCTAATAAAATTAAATAATATATATGAGTTAAGAATAAGTATGTACACACATAAAATATGCACATATATATATATATATATATATGTATGTATGTATGTATGTATATTTTTTTTTTTTTTTTTTACCGTGAGGGAAAGAATATATCTATTATAACCAGAGGAAGGAAACCATATATATACGTGAGTACATAAATCATTTCCAACTCGTAGGTTGTTGTAGGCATTTCGCTAAGGTTTGGATTATATTCAAGTGTTAAACCTATAGCTATATTCCATAGACCCCATAAAGCAACCATTAAAGAGAAAAGTACATAAGACATACATTCAGAATATTTACACAATTCTGTGGATCCAATAATTATAAAAAATATTAATATCAATGTATTAATAGCCATTAAAGTATGAAATAATATAATAATATATGTTTCTCTTCCCCAAGTACTTGTTTTAAGAGACCATGTTGTTAGTGGCCATATAATAAAAGATAATATTAACATAACAATTCCAATAATAATCATTCTAGATGATATCCAATTATTTAAATTTAATACATATAAAGATTCAATAGAATCATCATTAAATTTTAATGGTATTTTTTTTAATAATTCTTTTTCAGAAGATTCATTTTGACATGCATCTGCAAATGTACTTTTTAAAGGATTTGGTGGGTTTTTACTACTTAAGGAATAAATTTCTTTTTTTATTGTTATATTTCTTTTCCATATATCATAAAAATATTTTTCAAGAATACTCCTTTTATTTATATTGGTATCAAAATTTTTATCATTATTTAATTTTATATTAGTATTGTTTGATTTAATATTTCCTAATGATTTTCTAGATGAACGAAACGTATGATGAACATGATTTTGATGATGATCTTGAAGATTATCATCATGTTTATTATCAAAATTATTTATATTATCAATTTTTTTTATATTATCATCATGATTTAATCCATCGATTGTAATTTCATTACTACTATTAATATCGTCATAATTATTATAATTATCAATAATATTATTTTTATCATTTTTATTTTCATCATCAATTTTAATATTATCATTAAAACTTATAGAATTTCTTACTTTTAAATATAAATTTTTATAACTATCTTTATTTGTATTCTTTATATTAATTTCTTGTAATTCTTTTTTATTTTTGTCATTTGGAATATCTATTATATTATCTTTTAATTTTACAGAATTCGATTTTTCAGTTTTTAAAACTTTAACTTCTATATTAGAAAATTCAGAATTACATTCTGTATTAATATTACTTGTAGACCAGTTCAAAGAATTATTATCAGCATTTCTTTGATTTTGTCTATTATCTTCACTAATTCCTTCTTTATATGTGCGTAAAGAATTACTAGTTAAAGGAGACTCTTCATCAATTTCTTGTATATTTTTACGTGCATTATTTAATATATTAGATGGAAATGAAAATTCTATAGATTTTGTTTTACCAAGAATATTTAAATTTTTTAAATAGCTATTTTTTTTTTTTACTTTATTATCTTTTTCTACATTATCACTAATAAGTGACATATCTTTTAAACTGTTTTTCCTTTCATTCATATTTTCTACTATATTATCATCATTTTGTTCTACCTTTGTTTTTTCTTTATTTCGTAATAAATTCATTATAAAACTCTTTTTAGTTACTATAGCTTTATTTTTATTTATATTCTCATTTTGATCATTGATCGTATTACTATTAGACCTTCTTCTATTCCCTACATTCTTTTCAATATCTTGATTACTATTTTTATTATGTTCTTCAAAATCTTCTACCTTACCCATTTCATATACACATTGTCTTATTCCATATTCTTATCTTAACGTATTATAAGAAAATAATAATAATATATTAATTTATATATATATATATTGAAATATACGTATATTTAAAATAAATCTATATTTTAATATATCTATATTTAAATATATATGTATACTTATAAATCATTTACAAATTTTAAAAAAGGATATAATTCTGTTTTGCATTTCTTACATTTACTAATAACCAATAGTTCAGAAATGCTTTCTTGTAATCGATATATTATTTTCTTATGAATAAACGAAAAATTATAAAATCAAAGTTAAAAGTAATATGCACTATAAATATATTGTAATTTATATATAAATAAATATATGTATATATATATATATATATATATATATATATATATATATATATATGTACATATAATTTTTTTTTTTTTTTTTTTTTTTTTTTTTCAGATTTTGTCATTTTATTTATGGTTAATGGTATATATTTTTTTTATTATTAATACGCATAACACATATTTTATAAACAAAAAAAAATGTATATATATATATATATATATATATTTTTCTTTTTCTTTTTTTTGTTATTCTTTTATATATTTGATTTCTTTATAATTTATTATATACATATTTATTTATTTGATATATATTATATTATTTATTTTCCCCACCCCTACTTTGGAGAATTCATAGTGCATTTATTTTTTTTTAATCTTTTAAATATAAAATGAAAAATTTATTTTATATCTGTATAATTTAATAATACTTATAATACTATTTATGATAAGGATTAAACATGAAAAATAAAATATAAAAAAAATTAAAAATATATAATCATAATGCAAAAAAAAAAAGAAAAAAAAAAAAAAAATTATATTTTAAAAAAATATATAAAACAAAAAAGTAAAGAATAAAACTGAATATAATATAAGAATGAATACTTTTATAATAAATATTATAAATGTGCGTAGTGCATAAACAAAAAAAAAATATAAAAATATAAAAAAATATTATTTTTTCAAAATTACAATATTATATATGAAACATAAAAGATCATATTTTTTTATTTTTACAAATCAAATGTAAAACATTATATAATACATTTTTTTAATTTTAAACATTATTCATACGTCTTATTTTATATATTTTTCCATTAAACGATAAAGTAAAATAATAATATAATAATAAAATAATAATTACATACATATATATATATATATATATATATATATATATATATATATATATATATATATATTTATATATATACACAATAATTTTAATACAACAAAAAAAAAAAAAAAAAAAAAGGAAAACATTGAAATTTTATAATTATGGGGTATAATACTCGTGAATGTAAAAAATATTAAACTGTGCTACAAAATGAAGAATATTGTTTACTATTTTAATTATACACATATATATATATATATATATATAATATATATATGTGCGTATATTTTTAATTTCATGTCTAATAATACTATCTTCAGCATTTTCAACAATAAGTTTCAAAATTCAGAGAAATATATTCCTGTTATATATTTTTTAATTCATATATAATCTAAATATTTATTATTTTTTATATGCATATATATGTAGAATAAAAAAAAAAATTATTAAAAAGTATAAGAGAATACAGTACTGAAAAGATATAAATTGTAACATAACCATAAATGTAATAAATGGTCTTTTTTATTTATTAATATTATATACTACCTTATTTCACTTTTTCTTCTTTTTTTATAACTTTAAATTTTATATGAAATAAAAAAAAATTAATTACTTTAATCAATGCATAATTTTTTAAAGTTATAACTAAATAAATAAGTGCCCATATATATATATATATATATATACATCAATAAACAAAAAAGTAAATAAAAGAACATATCAATTCTTTTCTTTTTTTTTCTTTTTGTTTCATGTTTTTTATGAAAACTTAGTAAATATTGTAAAATATAGAAGACTTAAAATTTTTTAAAATCAACATGCATTTAAATAACAAGATAGGAAAATATAGTCTTATGCATATTTTTCTAATTCCTTAATTTTGTTATATTTGATTATTCTGTCTATTTTTTTATATACAATGGAAAATTTAAAACTAACTCTAACATGTACATATATATATATATATATATTATTTATATTAATTAATTTATTAGTTGCACTGTACCATTAGAGTAAAAACTAAAAAAATAAATTTACACATAAACTAATAAGCTCATGATAAACATTATTTAAATATAGTTTTATTTCTTATATACTTAAAAATATTAAAAATAAGAACAAAATTAGAAGAATTTATTTCTTTGTATAATAAAATATATATTTACTTAAAAAGAAAACTAGTTGCATGTTTTGTTCTTTACATTAAATTTGTCATATATATATATATATATAATTATATTTGTACAAATAAAATGAAATAAATGTAGTACACATATACAATATATATATATATATATATATATATATATATATATATATATGTTTATATTCTTTTCTTTTTTATATTCTATATATCTTTCCTTACTTTTTTATATACTACTCTATTCACGAATTTATTTTAAAAAGAAAATTTAATATATATTTCAAAAAAAAAAAGAAATTTTAAATGGTGTAACAGAATTAATTAATATTATTAAATATGAGATAAAAATAGAATAGGACAAGCTAATTATAACTTTTAAAAGTTGTATAAATATATTTGTTTTTTTTCTTTTTATATACTTATAAATATATGAATTCAGAAATTTTGTCATAAAGATATAATTTTATTTTTTCTCACGTACAAATATATAATTTTTTTTATTTCATCAGATAAAAATATACATATATATATATATATATATTTATATATATATGTGTATATTTCTTATGTGCATGTTTTTATTTTCTTATGTATTATTTCAAAACAAATAAATATATATATATATACAATGTTCCATAGTAATAATAGTAATCTTTATAAAAAAAGGGATATGGTTAAAAATGTCTTTTCTCTTTTTTCCTTTACAAGTAATGTAGACGATAAAGCTATTAAATTATGGCCCTTAAAATTTATTGAGAAGGAAGAAGAATCTTTATATATTATAAAAATTTGTCATAATATTTACAAGAAAAGATTTTTTCTCCTCATAACACATCTGAGCTCTCTTATATTTATGTATTCCATATGTTTGATAGTAGCAAAAATTAATGGTATAAAGAAAAAAAAAAAAAAAAAAAAAAAAAAAAAAAAAAAAATGCATTTATATATATATATATATAATACGTAATATATATATTTATATTTCTTTTCATTTTCTTCTTAGAGCTATTTTCCAAGTTAAAATTCACGTTTATATTTTTACACATTTTTGTTGTAATTAATATATTATTCATTTTAATGTTGCACTATACACATTATGTAGAAAAACTTCGAAGGTGGAGAGGGAAATTATTTGTATTGCATAGTATATGTGTAAGATTTTTTACACAGACGAAACAAAAAAAAATAAGTATTATGATATGTATAATATATATATATATATATATATATATATATACATATATACATAATATTAATTTTCTTTTTTTAGATATTTCTTTTGTGGTGTTCATGGTTATTTATCTTATTTAATGACGTGAAAGATTATTTACCTATTGTTGTGAATGTAAATAAATTTTTATATGCAACTTATACTCATAATAAAATTAATATTATCTTTTGTTTTTTTGCATATGTGCCAATTTTTTATTTAATTACAATAATACCATGCAGGTAAAATATATATATAAATATATATATATATATATATATATATATATATATATATATATATATATATATATGTGAAATATTATAATATTAGAAAGATTTTTTTGTTTTCCTTTGATATAACTTTTAAAATATATTTTAATAATTTTCAGAATATGCTATTCTTTTACCTTTGATCTTTTGTTCTTCATATTAAGGATCGCCATATTTTCCGTTTATTATCTCATAACAGTAAAAAATTATATCTTAATAGACAAGTAATTAAAAGAATACAATAAAATATATATATATATATATATATAGAATATAGTTTATTCAAGGAATATCATTATTTAATATATACATATTATTATTATGTTTTATAATTTTTTTTTTTTTTTTTTTTTAAGCATTTTTATGATAGCGTCATCAATTGTAGGAAGTATATTTATTTTCGTTATACGATATATCATAGAAATTCAGAGACGACTAGCTTTTCATAGTTGGAATAAACAAATAAAGCAAATTAATACGTTAAAAAGTAATTTGAAAGAACAGAAAGAAAAATTGTCACTCACTAATATTGAAGAAATTTTCAACCTCATTAATGATGTAGGTTTTAAATAAATATATACTTTTTTTTTTTTTTTTTTTTTTTTTTTTTATATTAATTTAATTCTTCTATTCTTAGTGCATAGGTAATTACTGTAACACGAATGAACACCTTGAAGAAAAAAATATATCTGTCGTAAATAATTTAAAAAAAATTTTAACTATATTAAAAGAAGACAATTTATTTTCCCCAGACAGCAAATTTTTAAATAGAAAGGTAGGAAAAATTATAAAAATATATATATATATATATATATAACAAAGTTGTAAAGAGAAATAACATTTGTACTCAATATATTATGCCGTAAATTCTTACTCACATTTAATTATATTTATAATATATACAATTTAAACATTTATTTTTTTTTCTTCCTTTTTTTAGAAGTACAATCATATATATGCATATATTATGGATGTGAATAGGAACAAAACCCTGTCAGAAAATAAAGAACCATTCAAAGATGTAACAGAAGAGTTTAAAGAAGAATCTGAAACAGAATCTTTGATGGAATCTATATCAGAGGAAAGATCAAAAACTAAAATAGATGAAAAATCAAAAATGTATTCTAAAAATGATGAATTTAATGTTAAAAAGGAAATGGACATGAATTTGGTACAAATTACAAATGAACAAAGAAAATAAATAAATAAATATATATATATAATATATATAATATATATTTTTTTTTTTTTCCTTTCAAATATTCACATATATATAATTTTACATTTAGAAATGTGACAATGTAAATTTGGATATTTGGAATACCTCCTTTTTGAATAATGAAACATTAAATGAAGATATTTTTATCCATATAGGAAATAAATTATTAAAAATGTATTATACAACAAATCATAATATTCCAAGTGAAACATTATATTCATTATTATATGAAATGAAAAATGGTTATAACAATGTGCCATATCATAATTCGATCCACGCAGCTATGGTGAGAATAATGAATTTATATATGTATTTTTGTATGCAGGGCATAAACCTGTAAAAGGGAAAAAAAAAAAAAAAAAAAAAAAATATATATATATATATAAACATATAACATATATTATATATAATATATTTATTTACATGTACAGGTTACCCACCATTGCAACGTTTTAGTAAGTAATTTAAATACAGCGAATATTCTTAGGGATAACGAACTAGGTGCCTTATTTGTTGCTTCCTTAGGTCATGATATAGGACATTTTGGTAGAACAAATATATTTTTAAAAAATTGTTGCAACTTTTTAAGCATAATATATAATGATAAGTCTATATTAGAGAATTACCATTGCTCTTATTTATTTAATATTTTATTAAAAGATGAAAATAATATTTTTAAAAATGAAGATCCGAAATGTTTATTAGCACTTAGACAACAAATTATAGAATTAATACTAGCAACAGATATGAGTAAACACATAAAAATATTAGCTCAATTTCGTATAAAATCTATTAAAATAAAATCATATATTGAAAAAAATATTATCTTATGTTTAAAGATGATAATAAAAGCTGCTGATTTGTCGCATAATTGTGTAGATTGGAGTGAACATTATCAATGGGTAAAAAGATTAGTAAATGAATTTTATTATGAAGGTGATGAATTATTTCAAATGGGTTATAAAATCAACCCTTTATTTGATAGAAATTGTCATAATAATTTTATACAAATACAAAGAACCTTCTTAAAAGAATTAGTCTATCCTCTAATCATATCACTTAAAACTCTAGATAATACATCTATTACACAAGATATGATAAATAACGTTAAAAGGAATTATTCAAAGTGGACAAAAATTGAAAAATGTCAAATCAAAAAAAAAAAATATTTAAATGAACTTTTATGTAACATACCAGATAATTGGGCTCGTGTATATTATCCTAACTTGAATATTTACAAAACACAAAAAAAATAAAATAAAATAAATAATATAAAATAATATATAAAAAAAAAAAAAAAAAACACGCACGTCTATATTATTTTACTCATTATAATTATGTTCATATAATTCTATAGTTACATTTGTAACAAGTCATTTACTTATTTGTTCATATAATAAATATATTTAAAAAAAAAAAAAAAAAAAAAAAAAAGAATTATTAAAATTAAGAGGTATAACAAATTATTATACGTTCATAATTATTTGGTAACATATCGTTAACTAACATAATTTTAAGGGTATAATATCATGAGAAATTATTTTGAACACATAATAAGACATATAAATAAATATAAATTGTATTTTATTCATATAACTTATTTATTTAAAATGAAGTCATACAAAACATTTTAAAATATATATATAAATATATTTTTATATTTATAACAAAATAATTATATTAAGAACGTGTAATGTTTTAAATAATATTTTTCTTAATAATACAAAACAAAAAAAAAAAAAAAAAAAAAAAAAAAAAAAAAAAATTATCTCGTTCAAATGTAATAGGAAAAATTAAAAAATTAGTATATCTCTATACAATTTATATTTTCCTTTATACTTTGTATGTTTTTATTTTATAATAAAAAATTAAACAGTTAAATATATGTATATATATATATATATATATATATATATATATATATATATAATATATTTTGATTTATTTATATTTATATTTCTTTTTTTTTTTTAATTATAACATTTAAAAATAATAATATATAATAATCATATATTATATAATTGTATACACGTGAGCAAAATTTTTTCAAATATATATATATATTTATATATAATAATAAATAAATAAAGTATATTTTTTTTATTTTAAGGTTAAATAATATGTACATATTATTATATATATATATATAATATATATAATATATAAACAAATTTTATCGTTCATATTTATATTCAATAAATAACAAGGTACAAAAAGAACTTCTTACAATTTAAGGAAATTATAATGTTAAAAAATAATAAAAATAAAATCATCACTATTTTATAAGTTTTCAAGTTTATTCTCATTTCTTCCTATTTTTATAAATCCAAATTACAGAAAAAAAAAAAAAAAAAAATATATATATATATATATTATATATTATACTAATTTAATATTAAGTTGAAAATATATAGTAAAATTTTTCAATTGACACAATTTTAATAATATATTTATTATAATAATAAATAATAATATTTTTTTTTTTTTTTCATTTTATTTGATATTTATAAAAATAATAATATTATATAAAATAATATTATATATATATATAATTATTATAATATATAATAAAATATAAAAATGTTTTAAAAACAATGGAAGAGAACTCATATTTTGAGGCAGTAGAAAAACTTTTTGAAATTAAAAATTCAAAAGAAGATAAAATAAATGGAAGTAGTAGTAATAAGGATGAATTAATTGAAAATAAAGAATTAAAAAATGATAACTTGAATAATAATACTTGTGATAGTGATAAAAAGAAAACAAACAAAAGAGAAGTCAAAAGAAAAAGTAAAGTTATCAATGATAATAAAATAGATAATGAAAACAAAAATACAAAAAGGAAAAAAAAAACAAATGGTGATGTCGATATAAATATAGATGAAAATTTTGATGAAGATAATGATGAAAATGTTGATAAAAATGTTGATAAAAATGTTGATAAAAATGTTGATAAAAATGATGATGAAGATGATGGTGAAGATGATGGTGAAGATGATGGTGAAGATGATGGTGAACACGATGGTGAAGATGACGGTGAAGATGATAGTGATGAAGATAAACATGAAAATATTCCTAAAAATAAAGCAGATACTTTGAAAGAAGAGTCTGATGTATCAGATAACCATCATAACAACAGAAAATCTAAAAATATAAAAAATTCTATAAGGAGTAAGAGTAGTAATAGTAAAACAAAAAAAGAAGATGATGATAATAATATTCATTGTAATAATAGTTCGCAGGAAAATGAACAAAAGCGTAAGGAACAGCTTTTGGAAAATAAAGACAATAAGAAGGAGGGGAAAAATACAAATTCCTCTAAAGTTAAAAAAAGATATCATACTAGTAGTGATGAAAATGATAGGAATAATGATAATACATCATCAGAGGAAGAAAGGACAAAAAGTCGAAAAAAGAAACATAAAAATGATAACAGTGATAAAAAAAATGAAAATAGAGTAGTAGACTATTCGTCGTCGTCTTCTTCCTCCTCTGATGCTTCAAATGAATATAGCTCAAGTGATGAAGAAAGAGATCATAAAAAAAGAAAAATAAGAAAAACAAACCGATCTAGGAGAATTTCCAGATCATCTAGTGAAAGTAATTCAAGTACAGACAATGATAAACGTGGTACATCAAGAAGCAGTGAAGAAAAAGTGTACTCCAAATATGATAAGATGAAAAGAAGAGATAGAGAAAGAGAAAGAGATAGGGATAGAGACAGAGATAGGGATAGAGACAGAGACAGGGATAGAGACAGAGATAGGGATAGAGACAGAGATAGGGATAGAGAAAGAGAAAAGGATAAGGATCGAGATAGAGACCATGACCGATATAGAGATAGAGAACGTGATCGATATAGAGATAGAGAAAGAGAGCGAAGAAAAGATAGAGAAAGGGAAAGAGAAAGGGAAAGGGAAAAAGAAAGAATAAGAAGAGAAAATGAAAGAGAAAGATTAAGGAAAGAAAGAGAACTGGAAAGAGAAAGAAGAGAAAAAATAAGAGAAGAAAGAAGATTAAAAGAAGAAATGGAAGAAGCAAAAAGGGATGATTTAACAGTACTTGTATTAAATTTGGATTTAAAAGCAGATGAAAGAGATATATATGAATTTTTTTCAGAAGTAGCTGGAAAGGTTAGGGATATACAATGTATAAAAGATCAAAGGTCAGGAAAATCAAAAGGAGTAGCATATGTAGAATTTTACACTCAAGAAGCAGTAATAAAAGCATTAGCAGCAAATGGCATGATGTTAAAAAATCGACCAATAAAAATACAATCATCTCAGGCAGAAAAAAATAGAGCAGCAAAAGCAGCAAAACATCAACCTATAGATCCAAACGATATTCCATTAAAATTATATATCGGTGGATTATTAGGTCCATTAAGTAATATAACAGAACAAGAATTAAAACAATTATTTAATCCTTTTGGTGATATATTAGATGTAGAAATACATAGAGATCCTTATACAGGGAAATCTAAAGGATTTGGTTTTATTCAATTTCATAAAGCCTCTGAAGCCATTGAAGCATTAACTGTTATGAATGGAATGGAGGTAGCGGGTAGAGAAATTAAAGTAGGATATGCACAAGATTCTAAATATCTCTTAGCATGTGATAATACTCAAGAAAATATATTAAAGCAACAGCAAATGGCAAAAAATATAAACACTGAAGAGGAAGAACAAGATAATGAGAAAATTGATAACGATGATGGAGACGGCGGTGGGCTCATAGCTGGCACTGGTAGCAAAATAGCATTAATGCAGAAGCTTCAGAGGGATAGTATCATAGATCCTAATGTAAAAATAGGAAAAAAAAAAAAAAAAAAAAAAAAAAAAAATATTATATATATATATATTTATGTGTATGTGCAAATTGTTATATATATGTATTATCCTTTATTGTATTATCATATATATGCATTATCCTTTATCGTATTATCATATATATATATATTTTTTTTTTTATTCATTCATTTATTTTTTTAGATACCCAGTAGGTATGCCACTGGAGCCAATGCTATTATGGCAAGGAATTCCTTCGTTCCCTCAACCAATAATATAAATAATAATGTGACAACTAATTTAGTATTAAGCAATATGTTTTCATCAAATGATGAAAATATAGGAAGCGACCCCGATTTCTTTAATGACATACTTGAAGATGTTAAAGAAGAATGTAGCAAATATGGAAAGGTTGTAAACATTTGGCTAGATACCAAGAACATTGATGGTAAGATTTACATAAAATATTCTAATAATGATGAATCATTAAAATCATTTCAATTTTTAAATGGAAGGTATTTTGGAGGCTCACTAATAAACGCGTATTTTATTTCAAACGATGTATGGGATATGACTTGTCTTCCAAAGTAGATATCTATTATTTAAAATTCAAAAAAAAAAATCAGAATATCAGAAAAACTAAAAATTCCTTTTATCATATTAAGAGTGAAATATTAGAAATGTGTATTGCATATGTTTCTTTAACATTTTATTAAATAAGGTAAAAATATATAAAATATATATATATATATATATATATATATATTTCTTTTTTATTATACCTTTATATTTTTTATATGATTATTTTCCTTTTTTATTTTTACGAAATATATTATTTCGAAAAAAAAAATATATATATATATTTATATATTTATGCATTTATATTTTTATTTAAAAGAAACGACACAAAAAAAAAAAAAAAAAAAAAAAAAAAAAAAAAAAAAAAAAAGTGAAAACATTTTTTTTAGGAATGAGGCATCTTGGATACAATATATTTTTTTTTTTTTTTTTTTTTTTTTTTTTTTTTCTTATTCTTTTTTTTTTTAATTCACATAGAGTAAACCAATAAAATAAAAAATATTTCATAAACAGTATGTATATATGACATATATGCCTATACATTATTTAACGATTTATTATTTTATCATATGTATTTATATGTCTATATATGAATCCTAATGTGTGAAAAAAAAAAATATATATATATATATATATATATATGTATGCCTATATATATTTACAAAACTGTAGAAATTATTATATTTTTTTATTTTATGTTAGTTATTGTTTTCTTTATGTATATAAAAAATTATACATATAATATTTATTTTTTATCATTTATCATTTAGGATACTTATGCACAGAATTTGTATTGATAAGAAAATGAAATTAACATAATAAAATTTTAGGGATATTCATAATTTTTGTCTTTTTTTCTTTTTTATTATTTCTTTAAATATATTATAACGGTCTTTAAATGGATCATTATAAAAAAAAAAAAAAAATATATGTATATATATATATATATATATATATATATATATATATATTTTTTATTTATTTAAAATATAATCCGATATTTCACTTTTTAATTATTTGTTATAATTAAATCAAATTCACAATCAGGAAAATAAAAAATTAAGTCTATAATATAAGTCTTTATAATAAAAATGTATAAATATTTGTATATGTATTTATTTACTTTTATTTCTCCACCTCCCCCTTTGAATAGACTATTCAGTGTATACAAAAAAAAAAAAAAAAAAAAAAAAAAAAAAAAAAATTATAACAATATATATATATATATATATTTTTTTTTTTTTAGACACATGCATTTTTATAATTTTCATTTTGATGTCATAAGATAAAAATATATCTTAAATTTTTAGGTTTTCTTTTATACATTTTGCTATAATAAAAGAAAATAAAATTGTAATTTTTTTTTTTTTTTTATACAATGTTTATATAATAAGATGGTCATATGAATTTTAATAAAATTGCTTTTCTACTTTTTTATTCTTATTTTTTTTGTTAAAACCTTAAATATAATTATATATATATGTGGGTTATTAAATTAAAATTTTTTCTTTTTTTTTTTTTTTTTTTTTTTTTGTTTCTAAAATTTTAGTAAATAGTTTATTATATATATTTTGAAATTTCCTATTTATAAATTAATTTTTTTTCTGTATTTTTTTTAAAGCTTTTTTTTCATAATTTTATAATATTTTTAAAATAATTTCACAAATAATTCAATTATTTGATTATTATTTTTCTTTTTTATAATAATAAATTAAAAATATATATATATATATATATATAATATTTTAAAAATAATGTTACTAATAAGATAATACATTTCCAATACAAAACATTTTTTTTCTTTTTTTTTTTTTTTTTTTTTTTTTTTCTTTTTTTAATATTTTATTATTATATTTGTTATAAAAATAAAATATATATAATTAATTTGATTATATTTATGAATAATTAAAAAATATGGCATATATTTATATTACTTATAAAAATATATATATTTTTTAAATTTATATAAAAATTCTATTAAATATGAAAAATATATTTATTATATTTTATTTTTTTTGTAATCATATATAAACAATTTTTTTATTAGTCTTTCTCTTGTTATATGACTTTTTAAAAGTAAAGAAAACTTATACATATTTGATCATTTTATATTATAATATAAAATATGAATGATGCTGTAACAAATATGTTTTCCTTTAATAATAGAATTATATATTTATATATAAAATATATATGAATATAATATTTATATTATATTTTATTATATAATACAATCTTTTTTATAATAGTTAAAAGAATTATATATACATTTATATATATAATATATTTATTTATATAATATATATCATTATATATATAATGATGAAGAACGTATTTTTTATTTAATGCATTTTTCTTTTCAGTAACATGTTCATTTATTTATTTATTTATTTTTTTTTATTATCTATATAATAAATAATATATATATTATATTATTGTATATATATATATATATATTTTTTTTTTATAATCATATTATTATAATATTTTTAAAAGTTTATAAAAAATTATCAGTTTTTTATTTTAATATTATTATTATATCCATATTTCTTCTTCTCATTCTTTTTTTTCAAAGATTAAATATATAATTAAATGTTTTTAAAAAAAATATATTTTTTGTAAAAATGTATAAAAAAAGAAAATAGTATTAAAATTTAATAATTTATAATTATTATTTATAATATATATATAATAAACTTTTCAAAATTTTATTTATATTAAAAAATATATATATTATTAAAAAATGAATAAAAATATCATAATATTTATAAAAAAATTATAAATATATTTTTATATAGTTATAAATATTATGAATATTTATAAATATTGTGTTATTTTATTTTAAATTTTTGTTTTTTTTTTACCCTTGAAAGAATATAAAAAAAATTATAAACAAAATAATTGTAATTAATTGTATATTAATTTTTCCATATAAAAAATTATATGTACTTTTTTTTCCTAAAATATAAAATTGTATATATATATATATATATATATATATATATATATATATATATATATTATATATATTTTATTACATATAAAATAATTTATAGATTAATTTATTATTTATATATATATATATATTATATATATGCATGATATTTTATAAAATTTTCCTGTCCGCCTATAAATTATAAAGAAAAAATAATTTTTGCTTCAAAGCAAAAGTTGTAATTTGAAAGAAATAATAAAGGTTATTTTATTTTATTTTTTTTTTTTTTCACAAAAGATAAAATATATATATATATATATATATTTATATATATATTATATACATTTTAACATTTACTTCTCTTTATTTTGTGTACATCGATAAAGTACATTTGAAAAGTGACTTTTATAAGAATGGGTGAAAATAAGTTTGACGGTTTGTCCTTTTTTGAAAATAATGAATTTCAGAATATGAATTTTATAAGGGGTTCTATGGATAATAACCGTAATGAAGAAGAAAAAGGGTTAATACAGAAAGCTATAGATTTATCAAAAAAAGGAGCAGAAACATTACAAAAAGGTTTAAAAGAAACATTAGGAAAAAATAATATGAATGATGGAGCTTCTATGGTATCTAATTCAACAACAGCTGAAAGTGGTTCAATGTTTTCAAATTTTCCTTTATTTAATAATAATAATCAGAATAGAGAAAATGAAACAAGTTCATTTTTTGCTTTTACAACTTTAGTATCATATAAAAACTTTCCATTATTTTGTATTTTATTTGGAATCAGTGTGTTATTTATGATCCTATCATTTTTTACATTACCTATGATAGTAATAACACCTAGACAATTTGGTTTTTTCTTTACTGTATCTTCAATATGCTTTGTTTCATCTTTAGCCTTCTTGAAGGGTTTTTCAAATTTATACCATCATTTAATGGAAAAGCAACGGTAACAAGGGCTGGAAAAAATAAAACCAAAACATAATAAATATAAATATAAATATAAAAATATATATATATATATATTTATTTATTTATTTATTTAATATTTTTTTTTTATCCCTTTACAGCCTCCCTTTTACAACGGCCTACATTTTATCATTATTATCAACCTTATATTTTACTCTTATTAATCCCTTATATTTATTGGTATGAAATTATAATTCTATGGATATGTTCACATGTGTTAATATTCACATATATTACATATATATATATATATATATATATATATATATTTATATGTATTCAAAATATATATGATTTTCTTTTTTTTTTTATATAGGCATTAATTACATCAGTTATTCAAATGTTAGCCCTTATATCATTTCTTGTTTCCTACATACCAGGTATGAAAAAATAAATTATATATATATATATATATATATATATATATATTATACATTTAACATGGAAATATATTTTTAATTTTTTTTTTTTTTTTCATAGGTGGAGCAGGAGCCATCAAAATGCTTATTAATGCTATTTATTCTTATGTTAAAAATTTATTTAGAAGAAGCAATACTTCAGATTTACCCTTTTAAAGTAAAAAATATGAAAACATATATAATCTTTGATATTTTTTATTAAGGGCAGAAAAAAAAAAAAAAAAAAAAGAAAAATGTGCTAAGTATAATAAAATATATATATTTATTTCCATTTATATTTTCCATATAAAATAATAATATATAATTGTAAATTTTATTTTTAACAAATCCAATATATGAAATTTCGTTTCCTTTTTTCCTCATTTTTATCTTTTTAATAATGAAATTGTTGTCTTGATTTTCATTTTTTTTATAAATTTTTTTAAGTCTACATATAATAATTAAATTAAAAATGAATATTATATATATATATATATATATATATATATATATATATGTTATTTTTTCTTTTTCTTTTTAATTTTTTTTTTTTTTTTTATTTATTATTAAATTCTTTTTTTGTTTATATATTATTATGTATACGTGATCATTTGAATTTATACAAATAAAATAAAATAAACATAGAATATAATTAATATAATATAATATATATATATTTTTTTTTTTTTTTTATATTAAGTTATTTATTTTAAGATACGTATGATCATTTTTTTATTTTCGTACAAAATAATGCTTAAATCATTCCACATTTCATAAATTAATTTATAAATTCATATTTAATTGAATGTGTTATTTTTTTTAAAATAATAAATAGAATGGACAAAAAAAAAAAAAAAAAAAAAAAAAAAAAATCTTGAGGTCATTCTTTTTATACTACATTTCAATAATGTGAAAATATGAAATTCAAAATACCTTTCTAAAAATACATATTAAAGAGAGTGTATAAATATGAAAAAATGTACACCTGTATTTTTATATTTATTATATTGTATTATTAAAAAAAATAACTTGTCATCATGTGTTTGTATATATGTACATATTTATGTTATTTCTATTATTTCATTTCATTTCATTTTTTTGATGTGATTTATATTAATCCTAATATTTTTATATTTTTATAAAATAAAAATTCTGTACAGAATTAAAAAAATATATATATGTTAGGTAACCTAAAATGTAATTAAGTAATAAACAAAGAAATATAACCAATAATAAAATAACATAATTATTATATTTTTTAAAATAAGAAATAAATTCTTTGTTCCTATATTTTGGATTTTTGTTTTTTTTTTAAACAAGTCTCCTTATTAGTATCTTAAAATGTATTTCTTGAATCTAAAATAGTTAAACTTTTTAATAAATTAGAAAAAATAGTTTACAACGATAGGAAATTAATATATTTTAAAAAAATATGAGAATGAGAAACTTAAGATAATATGAAGAATTGAAATGGTAACATAATTATATATACACATAAGTATATTTTTTAATTCAAAAATAAAAACAAATAAATAAATAAATAAATAAAACCTTAAATATTAAACATATAAATATATATATATATTTTTTTTTTTTCCATATGTATAATTCATATTTCACTTTTTTATTATATAATACAATAAAAAAAAAAAAAAATTTCAATTTTCATTTTACAAATTTTAAAATGTAAATTTTGAGGATGATGTTAAAATCATTAATTAAAAAAAAAAAAAATTATATGTATATAAAAAGGGGATATACAAAATACAAAACATAAATAATAAATATTAAATATGTTATACGTATGTGCACGAATGTATGTATAAATATTATATATATATATATATATATATATATATAATATATATTAAAATTGTCATTTTTAGGATATACGGGGAAATATGTGTATGATGCTCTATCCGCATAAAATCATTTAATCAATAAAAAAATTAATAATAATAATTAAAAAAAATAAAATATAAAAAAAAAAAAATAATAATAATAAAAATATAAAAGATAAAAAATAAAATAATATAATAAAAATATTAAATAATGAATAAAATTTTATATAGAATTTTTAAAAATCGTCTATACAATGTGCTAACACATTATATACATATATATATATATATATATATATATATATATATTTTCTCTCTCTTTCGTGTGTGGTTATATTTATTTTATTCATATAAGGTCACGATTTAAGAACAAGCACTTGGTAAGTTCTCCAAACCCGTACAACGTATTAATTCCTTATTACAATATTTAACACCACAATTATAACATCTATCACTACATGGGCTTCCAAATAAACATGGGAGCCAACAATTTGATTTTCCACAACTTACTGAATCTTTAAAACATTGTGAACAGGTATCTGACATTTTTTTATTATCTTTGGCTAGTTCCTTTTGAACACATTCCATAGTACTATCACCTGAACCTAAGTTATCAACAGAACATTTTAATAATATACTAAAAAATTTATTGCTAGGAGAAAGTTGTAAACCTTTACTTCTACTATTACTAGGTTTGGTTGTATCAAAAATAATGTCTTTATCGGATTGTGATAAGCATCCATTTGTTACATTTGATTTTAGTTGAATATTATATTTTCTTTTTGAAGAACATACATCTAAGTTATTTAAGATATTATTTATTAAATAATTTATTCTTTGTAATTTTGGATCACCAATAAGATTAGCATTAAATATAATATGAGGAATATCTATTAATACATATGATTGATTATTATCACATAAACTATTTATATGTCCATGTTTTATTATATTTGATATTCTTAATAAAACTTTTTGAGGATTTAAACTATTATATCTTCCACTTAATAATTCTCTAATGCTTTTATGAATTATACCTATTTTATTTTTATGAGTGTTTTCTAATATTAAATTTACAGAATCATTTAATATTTCTTGGTTATAACCATAGGAGGATCTTCTAATTATTTCGGCATTACAATTAAAAGAATAAGGTGTAAATCCATACTGTTTGGTTATTTTATTACTTAATAAACCTACAGCTAATAAAGATAGGAATTTTACTAATTTTTTTACTTTCATCGTAGTTACTATGGCAAGAAAATAAACGGTCTTGTGTTTGATATATAAAAATGTATATATGATATGTATGTATGTATGTATATATATATATATATATATATATATATATATTTATTTATTTATTTATTTAATTTATGTACTGTTTATATATTTTTAATATAGTCTATATGAAAAAAAGAAAAAAAAAAAAATAATATTATATTATTCATAAATATAACATTAATAATGAATCTTATCTTTTCATTTTATATAATATATATACAAAATATTTATATAGATAAAATTGAAAGCAAAAACAGGATATTTTTTAAATTTTAAAGAGCATATTATATATTTATTTTCTTTGGTCTCTTTAAAAATTATAAAAAAATATAATAATAAGATTATTTATAAATATAAAAAATATATATACATATATTAAAAATAATATATATATAATATATATATATATATTTTAAAATACAAAAAACATATTCATTCTATATAATATTATATATAAATATAAATAAATAAATAAATAAATAATATATAATGTTATATACATATATTATTATTATATATTTTTTGTTTCTAGAAATATATGCATTTATTGATATATAGATATTAAATTAACTGAAAAAATATAAGAATATTAATTCATTAATTTATTATTTTTTATTTTTTTTTTTTTGGCATATATATTTTATATACATATATATATAATATATATATAATTAAAAAGGATGTATTTGTATATATTTATTTTATATTCTTATTATATATTATTTTAATTTTTTTTTTTTCTTTTTCTTCTATATATATAATATATATATATAATTAATTTTTTTTTTTTTTCTTTTTTTTTATTAGTACCTTAATAAAATTAATGTAAATTCCTCCTATTTGTTCTTCATAATATTCAAGTTCATTTTACATTTTCATTTCAACCTTAATTCTCCGATTTTTTATTTTTTATATTTAAATAAAATTAGGTTTAATTTAATTTAATTTAGTTTAATTTTTTTTTTTTTTTTTTTTCTTATAAGAAGTGTTTCAACACTTTATACAATATAATAATAAATTCGAGAAACACAAAGAAAAAAAAAAAAAAAAAAAAAAAAAATGGAAGTAGGTTCTAATATTTTTATACCTATAATGAAATTTTAATATATATATATATATATATATTTATGTAAATTTTTTTTTTTTTTTTATACGTAATAAATTATAAGAATACAACTGTAAAAAATTATAAAAACAAACATGTTGTTTTTTGGTAAATTGTTGTAAAATTATAACAAAAGGAAAAATTAGTGTAAAGAATCATATAAACATTTATATATTATATAAAGCTTTTTAAAAATTTCAAAAATTAACTTTTCTTTTCCATAACCATTAGTATAAAAAAAAAAAAAAAAAAAAAAAATTGAACACTATCTAAAATTCTCACCATAAATATGGGACTTTTCAATAAATATATTACTTTAATATTATATAAAAAAATTTAATAATATATATATATATATATATATAGGTTTTCTTTTTTTTTTTTTTTTTTTTTTTTTTTTTTCCTTAATTTGGTAGCAACACATATACATTTAGGATCAATCGAGAAATAAAATAAACTAGTAATTTTTCTTTTTTTTTTTCTTTTTTTTTTTCTTTTTTTTTTTTTTTTTTCTATGGTAGTTCGTTATATTTTTCGATCTATTTTTTGTAAAATATATATATATATTATATATATATATAATATCATATTTATGTGTACCTGAACAATCCATTTATTTATTTATTTATTTATTTACATAATTATACTACACAAAATATATTTTTTTTATTTAAAAAAATTATAAACACATAAACAAGCGCAAGGTGTAACCATGATTTCAAAGATTTTCATGGTTACCATATTTTAATAAAAGAAAAAATATAATAAAATGAAATATTATAAATATATATAAAATATTATAAATATATATAAAATATTATAAATATATATAAAATATTATAAATATATATAAAATATTATAAATATATATAAAATATTATAAATATATATAAAATATTATAAATATATATAAAATATTATAAATATATATAAAATATTATAAATATATAAAAATATTATAAATATATATAAAATATTATAAATATATATAAAATATTATAAATATATATAAAATATTATAAATATATAAAAATATTATAAATATATATAAAATATTATAAATATATAAAAATATTATAAATATATAAAAATATTATAAATATATAAAAATATTATAAATATATAAAAATATTATAAATATATACAAATATATTAATATAATTTATGAAAAGAATATTTTATAAATATACAAATAAATGAATGAATAATATATAGGTGTGTAAAAGTAATAAAATTTCCATTGTATATTATTCTTTTGTTAATTATCTAAAGGAACTATTTATTAATAGATATTATCATAATATTTTATTTATTCTATTTATCTGTTTAGAAAAAAAAAAAAAAAAAAAAAAAAAATGTGTAATAAGAAAAATATGAAAATATATATTCCTCAAATAGTTACAAAAATTATAAAAAAAAAAAAAAAGAATAAGGAATAAATAAAAAGGTTTCTTCTTTTTTCTATATATAAATATTTCATTTTAAAATTTTGGGACTTATTTATCTGTAAGTTCTTGACTTCAAACATCTAGATATAATATTAATATAATATATCTATTATTATTATTTTGTTTTATTTTTTATTATTTGTACAAGAAATTATATACCTAAGAATTTTATATCACGAATTTCTTAAAAAAATGTAAATCTCATATACAATTTTGAACAAGCAAAAAAAATAAAAAAAATAAAAATAAACATAAATATAAATATAAAAGTAAAAGGAAATAATATGAAATAATAATAGTACATAAAATAATTTTACTTTTAATGGAGAAATAAATATGGTGTATAATATTTGAGTTTAAAAAAATAATCCTAAAATGTAAATAAATATAATATATAAATATATATATATATATATATATATTTATTTATATATTTATTTATATATTTATATATATGTATGTAGTATATAGTTACAAATGATCATATTGATAAAAAAAATATTCCTGTTCTCTCTTTTTTTTTTTTTTTTTAATTAATATGATATTTATAACTTGATAAAAAAAAAAAAAAATTATAAGGAAAAGGTTAATACGAAAAAATATATAATTACACATTTATATTTTATACATATCAGACTTGTATAATTTTATTTGGGAGATATTGAAAAGGAAATATTGAATATTTAAAAAAAAAAAAAAAAAAAAAAAAAAAAAAAAAAAGATAAAACAAAAAAATATAAAATATAAAATAAAATAATTCAACTTATACATTAATATATATATATATATATATATATATATATATATATATATATGTGTGTATATATAAACTTATATATATTATATTACATTTGTCATCATAGCATTATTTTTCAGTATACACAAAGATATACTTATTTATGTACATGGGGGAAAAAAAAAAAAATATAAGATATAAAAAATAAGTGGGTACCCATTTTGGAAAATTATTAATTTAAAAATATAAAAATTACTACGTGGGTAGATAGTGGAAATATCGTTACGTTGTTATATATATAAATACATACATATATATATATATATATATATATATATATATATATATATATATATATATATTTATATATATATTTATATTTATATGTATGATTAAATAAAGGTACACTTATATTTATTTATTTTATTTTATTTGATATTTTTTGTTTATCGGGCTGTCTTATATTTTATGACATTCATCAAAATGAAAAATGGAAGACTCATAAATAAGCAAGCAATACAACTAATATTAGGATTATATGTGTTGTTCATGTTTTTATTTGTTAATATTAAACAGTGTTATGGAAAGAATATAAATAACGATGAATATATTAAAGGAGTAGATATATATAAAGCAATAGTTATAGATGCTGGATCTACAGGTACAAGAATTCATATATATAATTATCATATAGTAGATGATGAGAAAGGTAATATAAAAATATATATTCCATCCATAAATTATAGAACTACACCTGGATTGGTATATATATTGAACAGATATTTTTCTGGTGAAAAAGAAGATTTCCATAATTATTTTAAAAATATAAAAAGTTTTATTTATGATAATGTTGAAGAACAAAAACGTTTTAATACAATAATATTGTTTAGAGCATCAGGAGGATTTAGATTGTTAAGTATTAATGAATCCGAGAAATATATGAACTTTTTAAAAAATTATTTCTTTACACATTTCAATGAATTTTTATTAATTGATGATTTATTAGTAAATGTATTAAGTGGAAAGGAAGAAGCAATTTTGTCCTTTGTTTCTATATATGCTCTCCTTCAGAATTTTAATCCGAGCCCTCTTATTTTTACGGACAATGATATAAATGAGGGCAAACAAAATGACGTGAATAATGATAATAATAATGATCATAATAATGATCATAATAATGATCATAATAATGATGATAATAATAATGATGATAATAATAATAATGATCATAATAATGATCATAATAATAATAATAACGATAGTGATAATACCATTGGGGTGCTTGAATTAGGTGGAGCAACCGCTCAAATCGTTATTAAGGTCCCCTTGTCTAAAATGAACGACGATATAGTAAACCTATTTAATTACCAACATAAAGAGAAAAAGAAAAATAGCATTATTGAAGAAAACTATAAAAATAAAAATATCGTAAAAATTAATTTATTTAATCAAGATATATTTTTATATTGTAAAAGTTATCTTGTTTTGGGAAGACAAAATGCCATGAAAACTTATTTACATTATATTTTACATAAACATAAAGAAATAGATCAAAACAATAAATTTATAGAAATGGCATGCTTCCCAAAAAACTTCAAATTTCATATTAATAACCTATATAAAACATCCATAGAAGAAGATTTATTAGAATATGATGGAAACACAAAAATAAATGATGATGAATATATAGGTGTAGGTATTGGTAATATAAATATGTGTAGACAAGAAATACAAACAATTCTTGATTATGCACAAATTGATGATTTACCATTTAAAATAAAAAAATTTATTAAATTGTATGGAATAGAAAATTTTCATCATTTTGCAGTGGTAAAAAAAAAAATAAAAAAATAAAAAAAAAAATAAAAATAAAAATAAATTAATATTACACCTTTAATTGGCTATATATATATTAAAAGAAACATATAAATGTGTGATACAATAAATATATAATATATATATATATATATATATATATATATTTATTTATTTATTTATTTATTTATTTTTCTTTATTTTAGGATATATTAAACATTGCTGAAAGTTTTAATCCCATTTCTCTTAATACACATATGTATTTGGAAAAGGCACAAGAAGTATGTCCTCTTACCATAGAAGAAATAAGAAAGGTTGTTAGACCTGAATCAAACATAGAAAAGGCTCAGACGTCATGTTTCGGGTATATAAAAAAAATATATATATATATATATATATATATATATATATAATATTATTTTAGGAACCATTTCGTTCAAGACAGTTTTCTTTTTTCATATATATTCATGTATTGTCTTGATGATTTTATTTGAGTAAATTATGCGACATACTTCTTTTTATATTTTATTATTTTTTAGGCTTATATTTTTATATGAATTTATGAGATATATTCTCAAAATTGACAAATCCATATTATTTTATTCAACCAATTATGTAATTGGAAAGAAAAAAAAAAAAAAAAAAAAAATTAAAATTAAAACATATATAGAAATAAATATATACATATTAAATAACTAATATTTATATAAATATATTATTATATACTAATATGTTTGTGATATGACACCTTATTTTTTTATTTTTTTTTATTTTTTTTTTTATCAGATAAATAAGACGAGCATAACTTGGACTATTGCCGTATTGTTAATGGAGATTCCGAAAATTGTTAATTTAATTAGAAAAAATGAAAAAATAAAAAGTTTCTACTCAGATGAACTTTGAACAAGAAAGAAAGAAAGAAAAAAAAAAAAAAAAAAAAAAAAAAAAATGAAACACCACAAGGGTAAGTGGACATATAAAGGTATACATATTTACATATATATATATATAAAATCTTTATGTTTAACCAAAGTACTATACAACCAAGGAATATAACATAAAATAGCTTTTAAAATTAAGAAAAAGAATAAATTATTATAGTAATCATAAAAATATAATTTGTTATTAATTTTTAAATATAATTTTTTCAACATATGAATCTAATTATGAAATAACAACATATGTATATATAAATATGTATATATATATATATATATATATATATATATATATTTTTTTTTTTTTTTTTTTTTTTGAATTTTATTTATTTATAATTTTGTTTCTTGTCATTATTTTAATTTTTTTTTTTTTTTATTTGTTGGTGTTGTTAAATGTTATTTTGTGTACTTGTCATTATTGATCTATATATATATATATATATGTATAATTTTTTTGTTATTTTTCAAAAGAAAAAAAGACCCAAAAGGATTTTCTTGTAAATATAAAAAAAAAAAAAATTCAACATTTACTATTACAACAATAATTTATTTTGTTTTCATTTTACTTCGTAAAATAATCCACATACAACCCATATATTGTATATATTGTATATATTGTATGTATTGTATGTATTGTATATATTGTATGTATTGTATATATTGTATATATTTATATATATACATTATGGAAACGTAAAAGAAAATAAAAGATTATATAAATATTAATTAATATTCATATATACAACACGTGGAATAAATATATCAAAACCTTAAAAATATGATATACATAAAAATATATGTTCTCTCATTTTTTACGGTCTTTTTTTTTTTATTTTATTTTTGCTAAATTGACTTTTCATAACAATGTTGATCGTTGCATGTTTTTATAACGAATTTAAAATTTTCTAAATGGTTTTGTTATTATATGTCCATAATTATATTATATATGATACTAACACTATAATGAAAAATATATAATATATAATATATATATAATCTTTTTAATAATACTTTTATTATATAATATTTCAAAAAGAAAATGATATCTACTTAAAAATATCAAATATTCTTAAAAAAAAAAAAAAAAAAAAACATAATTATTATAATATATATATATATATATATATATATATATTTAATATATATAATATATTTATTTATTTTTTAGATAAGGACAATTTTTTTTTTTATTTATAATATCATAAATATATATAATAATATAACATTCAAAAAATTGGTTTTCAGTAAAATTTTTAATATATAAAATTTCTATATTTTTATTAATGCCTTTTTATATTAATTTGATAAATTACATATAAAAAAAAAAAAAAAAAAAAAAAAACCAGAATTGTTTATGTAGATACCTTTATGGTTTAAAAAATATTCTTTTATTATTATATATATAATAATATTATATATTATACATACATAATATCATACATATATTTTTTTTTAATTTTGAATTCAAACATAAATTTTTTTTTATATTATGTAATATATATATAAATATTATATATATAGTAATTCAGTTTTATAATATTATATTTGTTTGATTTATAATAAAAATATGAGTAATAATAATTAATTTTCTTTTCTTTTTCCTTTCCTTTCCTTTCCTTTTATTTTATTTTATTATTATTTTTTTTTTTTTTTGATGTACAATTAATATTATAAAAAAACAAGTAAACGTTTTTTGTTTTTCTTATAATAATACAAATATAGAAATATTGATTTATGTATTATAATATATTTATATATAAACTTATAATTTTATATATCAATTATTATAATATTAGATCGTTAATTATTTTTGGAAGTTTCTATATGAATCTGTTTTAAAGAACATATTATATTTTATAATTTATTTAGAATTAAAAATATGTATAAATATATATTATGTGATAATGAATATATGGTTATATAATAATATATAAGTAGAAGAGATGTAGCAAGACTAGTTTTTTTTTTTTTTTTTTTTTTTTTTTTTTTTTTTTTTTTTTTTTTTTAAATTAAAATATTTTTGGTAGATAAGCAAGCTTGTTTGTTTATACATGTCCTTTTTTACAATATCGACATATTTAATTAAATAAAATAAATAAATATAAATGTAAATATATATATATATATATATATATATATGTTACATATTCATTTTACATATTTTATAAAAGCACCTTTGTTTCGCCCCTATACCTTTTTTTTTTTTTTTTTTTTTATTTTTTATTTTTTATTTTTATTTTTTCATTTTTTATTTTTTATTTGATTGAAAAAAAAAAAAAAAAAAAAGACGTTTTTTCTAAAATAATGTCAAAAATTTGATATGTAAAATTTGAAAAAGAATATGGAATACAAACTTTTTAAGAATAAAAAAATATTGAATGAAAAGGTAAATGAGTTAACAAAGAAAAATAGACAAAGAAACACATTAGATCATATTAATTGTATAGAAATTGATGATGACGATGATGATGATAATGATAATAATGAGGAACCTAAAGAAATGAATATAAATAAAACTAACAATAATAATAACGATATCTTAATGAAATCATGCAATGATATTAGAAGGAATACAACATTTTATAGACATAATGTAATAAATGAAGAACAAAAAAATTTTGAATATTTATTATCAAGAAAAAAAAAAAATGTAGATTCTATAGATAATGTAAATTTTTATGATTTTATGAAAAATGATTTTTTTAATATATTTAATAATAATATAATAAGTGAACATAAAAAAACAAACCAAATTGTAAATCAAATAAATAATAATGTGGATACTTCAAAAAATGTGGTTTATAATATTAATTATGATGAACATAAAGGAGAAGTAGTTAATTTATCGTTTGATAAAAAAGGGAAAGAAACATATCCCCAAGTAGATATTGAATTGTATAACAAAAAAATGAATCCACGTTATCAAAATATAAATGAACAAAATACATGTCAAACGAGTGATGATAATACTACGTATCGTAATGTTTATTCTGATAATTGTGCCTTAAATTCTAGTTATACAAATTTTTTAAGAAATAAATCCTTAAAATATAAAAAATGTTATAAACAAAATAGACAAGATGAAAGCACGGGAGCGGAATTTGATTACAACCTTGACGAATCGGTGTATTATGATGATTGTAACAACAAATTATATAAAAGGTCTTTTTTAAAAAATAATAAAAATATAATTGAAAAAGGAAGAGAAGAACATAAACAAGATATATATAATAATATATCAGATATTTGTAAGAGTTATATTAAAAATTTTGATTATCTGAATAAAAGGATTTTCCATAACAAATCTAAAATATGGAAATTATCCAATAAAAAGGTAACTATACATGGAGATCCAAAGAAAAGAATAGAACGAAACAAACAAGAAATAGAAGATCATCGAAGAGAACAAGATGGTGAAAATGATCAAGAAGAAGATAATTATGATGATTATGATGACGAAGATGATGATGATGATAATTGTCATATATATGATAATTATGATGACTATCTTGAAAATGATGATTATGATAATCATAATTATTTTTATCACAAAAATCATGATGTAAATAAGATAAGAAAAATTCAAAATAAAAATTGTTCTACTGATTTCATAAATTATACATCTATTAATAACAGAAATATGGAATGTCCTAATAAAAATGCTGATAATTTAAAAAATATGGATTCTTTTTTATTATATATGAAAGAAAGGAAAATAAAAAAAAAAAAAAATATAAATGATCACATGGAAAATCAATTAAGTGATACATTAAATAATTCAAATAATTATAACAAAGATGTGTATGATTCATATTATGATGATATGAATTTTTGTTATGATAAAGATTATAATATGATATTAAAAAAAGGTGTAAATTCTAATAGAACAAAAAGTTTGGATAGGTATCCAAATAATATTTCACATAATTATGTTAATAATATATCTTCTGAAATTATAAAATATTGCAAAGACAATAATATTACATTAAAGAGTGATATAAAAAATATAATAAATCATTTTAATAAAAAATATGCGAATAGTAGTCTTACCAATAGTAAAATTAGCATGTATGAAAATGGGTATCCTCAAAGAAGTGTAGATCGTATATACGATAGTTCAACGAATGATCCAAAAAGTGATATGAATGGTAGCAATAATAATAATAGTAGTAGTAATAATAATAATAATATAACACATATCACAAATGACTGTGATAATACCCAAACTAATAAAAATAAACATTATGTAAATAGTATTGTAAATAGTATTGTAAATATATTTCAAAAAAGAAAAAATGTAAACGAAAAAAAAGAAAACATAAATGAACAAAATTGTATTTCATTCAATACAAATTTAAGAAATAATAAACTTAACAATAATGATGATTTATGTTCAAATTCTTATGTTAATAACATAAATCGAAATAAACAAATTACTAATAATGAAAACAAAAAAGATAATATGTTGATGCTTAAAGGAACATATCATGGGGATTCATTAAATGAATCAATTAATATAGAACATAATTTAAAAAATAATAATTCAATGTCTGATGTGAACTTTGTACTAAATAATAATGATAATGACAAAAAACAAAATAGTTATGATATATCCGAAGTTTCCATAAATTGCTATTACGATGATGTGATAAAATGTTATATGGATTATACCATGCATGGTATGGAAGATGAAACAAATTTTTATTTATGTGAATTTTGTGAACAAAATATTTTTGATATGAATAATATGATAAAAAAAGATAAAGCAAAAGAATGTATGTACAGGTGCAATATATCATGTGGTAGAACATTTCATAAAGCATGTGTATGTTACATAAAAAACAATGATAATTATATATGCTTTTTTTGTTTATACGATATTAATTTTTGTACATTATGTAAAGAAGTTTTAACAAATGATTCTTTATTACCATGTTATTATCCATTGTGTAGTGTGTCTATGCACACAAAATGTGTTGAGAAATTATTATTGTTTAATTCACATTGTTTAAAACAATATGAAAGCATAATATTACCACGAGATATAAATATAGAACAACAGAAAAACACACAAAAATCTGCATCGGATGGTATCATAGAGCAACCACTTAATATAAAAAAAAAAATTAAAAGACGACATATTTATAGAAAACGAAGAAGAAGAGGTCCAAGAAAAAGTCAAATAACAACATCGAATAAAAAAATAAATAAAAGTGAGTTAGCTGGTGGTAGTATTATAAATGGTGTTGATATGGAACAGGAAAATGATCAAGGTGGTAATAATAATAATAATGATGATAATAATGATGATAATAATGATAATAATGATGATAATAATGATAATAATGATGATAATAATGATAATAATGATAATAATGATGATAATAATAATGATAATAATAATAACAACAATAATGATAATAATGATAATAATAATAATAATAATAATAATAACAACAATAATGATAATGATAATAATAATAATAATAACTGTGATGAAAATTTTAAAAATCATTTATTAAAAAAGGATCTGCTTCGAGATGAGCCTCACCATAATAATTACGATAAAATCTTAGAATGTAATACCGAAATAAAAATGGAAAATAATGTGAACATGTCGGAAGAGCCTATTTATAACAAGTTATTTAATGGAAAAGAAGAAACCTTAAATAATGAAAATGATGAAAAAATTATAGTACTTAAAAAATTTATATGCCCTTTACATATATGTTACGTATGTAAAGAATTTGACATAAATAATACGGAAAGTTCCAAAAAAGAATTAAAAAATAACTTATTTAGATGTATAAAATGTTATAAATCTGTTCATCGTAAGTGTATGAATCAACTTAAAAATAATGATAATAATGATAATGATAATAATAATAATAATATTAATATTTATATAATATCTCATAAACATAGAATTATCTGTTGTGCAAATCACATGGATGATTATAAAAAAGAACACATGGAATATTTAAAATATATTAAGGAGGTTAAAGATATATGTAAATTAGATGAACCTATTCACAATAATAATAATAATAATAATATATTGAGTGAGAAAGGTTTTTATGGTGATGAAAATAATTTATCCATATCAAAATTTCATAATAATAGTTCTTATGAACCCATTAAAAACAAAGAAACTTGTATAAAAGGAAAAGACTCTAATTATTTAAGTCATGATAATAAAGGTATAACCGATATGAATAACACAAATAAGATGAATGTGTTAAATTTAAAAAGTTGTATGGTTAATGATATGAATACATCTGAACGAAAGAAAAAGAAAAGTTGTGAAAGCAGAGGAAGTAATATTACTAATAAGAAGGTTGTATTTGATTTAACGGATGAATTAAATGAAAAAGAGAAATCACCACCCCTTGATAATGTACAAAATAAAATAATATATGGGGATAATGAAATTGAGAAGAATGTTAATATATGTCAGAAGGAAGATGGGGGTCTTAATTTGGGTAGTATGAATATATTAAGTATTGGTAAAAATCATATGAGAACAAATAATAATAATAATAATGATAGTAGTTGTAGTAGTAACAATAATATAATAAGTGTTGAAAATGAATATATTTTAAAAAACAAAAATTTGAATAAAAGTAATAATTCTTTGTTAGATCATAATAACAAAATAAAAAAAAATAGTACCCTTAATATAAAAGAATGTACTGATAGCTGTATAAATGTCGATGAATTTATTAATAAGAACCAAAATGAAAAGGACATATCATTAGAAAATATTGATGCTTTATGTATAAAAAGAAAAAGAAACGTTTCACATCCTTATAATGATACATTAGATGATACAAATATATTAAAAGATATTTCAAATAATAAATCATATTATGTTAATATTTCTAAAAAGAAACGAAATGTATCATTTAATTATAAGGAAGAATTTATGAAAGGAGACGAACAATTTTTATTAAAAGGTAATAATTTAGAAAGTAACGAAAAAAATACAAAAAATAAACTATGTAATAATGATAATAATAATAATAATAATAATAAAGGTAAAAATACAAAATATAATACTCTTGACCGAAAAAATAATAAAAATAAACAAATTAATGATACCATTAATAAGGAACCTGAAAATATAAATCATAATATGCAGAATCAACAATTGACCGATAATTTTGTAGAGGATAATATGAAATACAAGCAAGAAATATATCATATTAAATTGAGTCATATTTTGAGCATAGAAAAAGGATTATTATCGTTACAAGAGATTAATATTGATCAAATGAATGATGAATGTAAAAAGCATATCAGCATATTGTGTACCTTTAGACAGGATTTTATTAATTATGTAATCTTTTTATTTAGTAAGAGGTTACATAAGGAAAATCAAATTGAACCAGTAAACGGAGTTGATCATAAAAAGGAGGGAAATATTTATCATGCAGAAAGAAAACAGGAAAAAATAAATCATAATGCAAAACATAATGAACAGGGTAGTATAAATAATGCAAAACATAATGAACAGGGTAGTATAAATAATGCAAAACATAATGAACAAGATAGTATAAATAATGCAAAACAAAATGAACAGGATAGCATAAATAATGCAAAACATAATGAACAAGATAGCATAAATAATGCAAAACATAATGAACAGGATAGTATAAATAATGCAAAACATAATGAAGACGATAGCCTAAATAATGCAAAACATAATGAAGACGATAGCCTAAATAATGCAAAACAAAATGAAGAAGATAGCCTAAATAATGCAAAACAAAATGAAGAAGATATCTTAAATAATGATGATCATAGGAACCAAGAAGAATTACATGAAAGGTGGAAAGAAAATATGGTATATAATTTTTTAGCAAATTATGATAAGAAAGAAAAAAAATATATTAGTAAAAAGGAGGAAGATGCTATAATAAAAATATTATCGAATGATATTGTAGGTATAATGAAAAAAGAGTTAAAAATTTCACTATACGATTTTATTATGTTAAAAAAGAAAACAATATCAACAAATGAGAATCATAAGGATAATGATGAGAGTGTAGTTTATGTTGAAGATGGAAAACATCATTGTAATGATATAAATAAAATGAAGGATAATGTAAATAATGATATTATCCCAAATATTAAATATAATAATAATAATTATGATGATGTTATAAATACAAAAGAAAAAGAATCCATTCCTGATGCTTCTTATATGAAGGTGACAAGAAATCAAAGTATTATGAATAATGATATATATAATAATAATATACAAATTATTGAAAAGGAAAGAATTATGAACAATAATAAGAAAAATTATTATGATGAGGAAAAAAAAAGAGAAGAATATAATGGTTTATTTTCTAAAGGGAAAAAAAAAAGTTTTAAAAATAATAAAATGGATTTAAAAACATTTTTTTCATTAACAAATAATGGTTATAAAGTAGATATATCTATATTAAAAAAATATAGTTCTTTTTTAAAATTCGAATATATATCCAAAAATATATATTTGAATGATAAAAATAAGAATTTACTTGCATGCAAATCAGATGATTATAAATGTTTATGTCAAGGGGAATGTAATTTGTATACCTGTTATAATTCTTTGAGTAACATTCAATGTTCCAAAAGTAGATGCAATTTACCAGAAAAAATACAGGATAGAAAATGTTTCAATCGACCATTTAGAAAATCTTTTGTGAAAGACTTAGAGGTAATAAAAAAAAATAGCTATATATATGTATATATATATATATATGTTTGTGTTTTATTATTATTTTATAATTTTATGTTTATATGGCAGAACCATAATTTTGTGTACAAAACTAAATATATCTAACAGCTGTTACATGATATGATGTATGTATATATTGTGTATATATTGTTTTAATTTTTTTTATTTTTTTATAAACTCCTCTGTGTATAGATTAAAAAAACGGAAAAGACTGGGTATGGTGTGTTTTGCAAGAGGGACATAAAAAATGGAGAACTCATATGTGAATACGTTGGAGAAGTATTAGGAAAACGCGAATTTGAAAAAAGGCTAGAAGTATATCAAGAAGAAAGTAAGAAGACAGATATGTATAATTGGTATATAATACAAATAAATAAAGATGTATATATTGATAGTGGGAAAAAGGGAAGTATCTCAAGATTTATAAATCATTCATGTTCACCTAATAGTGTATCACAAAAATGGATAGTTCGAGGATTTTACAGAATTGGAATATTTGCCTTGAGAGATATTCCATCGGGTGAAGAAATAACTTATAATTATAGGTATGAAATAAAAGAAGAAAAATTTTTATTTTTATATTTGTATTACTTTTTAATTTATGAACTTCGTATAGCATAATATATATATAATATGTATATATAATGTGCCTATATGTTTATATATATATATATATATATATATATATATATATATATATATATGTATTTTTTTTTTTTTTTTTTTTTTTGCAGCTATAATTTCCTCTTTAATAACTTTGAATGCTTATGTAAGTCACCCAATTGTATGAACTACCATCTGTTGAAAAAAGGAGAAAGTTCAGGAGCTAGCAATATAATAAAAGAAACCGAATTATTAAACAACACAATATTTAATCCAGTAGAAAACTTTCATAATTTACATGGGAAAATGCAAGATTGGAATATATTCATAGAAGAAGCACATACAAGATTATTATATGAGTATAATAAAATGAATGCATTTAATTTAAGGTTAATGGAGTGTTATTCTACCTGGATATTTTATGATATGAATTTTCAGAAGAATCAATTCTTTTCCCTTAAATCTAAGCCATACAATGTTTCAGCTGAGTTTTGGAAAGTTCTCGTTTCAGCTTTTTCCGATGGCGAAAAAAACATTATAAATACGTTTAATTTGTTTTTACCTTCATTAATAAAAATAGGTCAGCTGAGAAGAATACAACAGGTTAGTATACAGCAAAAAGGAAAAAAAATAAAATAAAGAAAAAAAGAAAGAAATAAAATTGTATGTGCGGAGCTATATATGGATTATATCAGCAATTGTGTCAATATATATAAATATATATATATATATATATATATATATATATATATATTTTGCATATTTTATATGTTAATAATTTTTCCATGTTTATAATTTTACAGTATAGTTACATCCTGCATAACATAATTGGATTGGAGCATGATATGTGGAATTTGATAGATAAAGGATTTGCAGATGATGAGGTAAAATAAATAAAAGATAGGAAATAATATATGCCCGATACAAATACTCGTGGAATGTGCATATGTTCAAATTTGTCTTGGTGTATATAAATATATTTTCTAACCTTTTAATTACTTTATTTTATTTATTTGTTGATTATATTATATTATATTATATTATATTATATTATATTATATTATATTTATATTATATTTATTTATTTATTTATTTTTTGTGCCCCATCCTTTAGGTATGCAGAAAATGTAAAAGCTGCGGAAACTTGACCATGTGTGATAAATGCTTTCAAAGTTATCATCAACTATGTGGAAACATGCATTCAAAGATGTACAAGAATAATGAATTAGTTCTTTGCCGTTTTTGTCAAAAGTATGATTATAAAATACAATGGATAAAAGAAAATCATGGATCAAAGATGAAAACATGTATAGAAATTAGGAGTAAGGCATTTTATAAATTGAACCGAGATATAATGACTTTATTAGAAGAGTCTGTAAAATATACGCAAAACCAATCCTTAGATTCAATCCATGCGCATAACACAAAAGCATTTAAGAGTAAAAAATTAAAATTGAGGAAATTTCAGTACAAATATGTAAAAATATGATATCACTGGAAAGTTCGGAGGAGAAATGTGTATACATTGTGGCTGGAGGAAATAATACAAAAAAATAAAATAAAAAAAAAATATATATATATATATATATATATATATATAATATATATATTTGTTTGAGATTATAAGCGTATTATCGTTTTATGAAATATATGTTTACATGTTAATAACAACACACCTTTTATAATTAAATTAAACTGTTTCATGTATATATATATATATATATATTTATTTGTAAACATTTCGAATTAAAAGATATTATTTTCTATTTATTATGATTTATATGTAATCATATTATATATTATTAACATGTTGTTTAATTTATTTTTATTATTTTTATTATTTTTATTATTTTTATTTTTTTTATTTTTTTTATTTTTTTAATATATAAAATTCATTACTTTTGGAACGACTAAATTTTTTATATTCCAAAGACAAGGAAAAAAATAATAATATAACAATAAATAAAAATGAATACAATATAATATAATTTATAAGTATTGTAATAATATATATATTTTTTTTAAATTCATAAATAATTAATATAGATTTTTATTCATAATATATTATATATATATTATAAATATATGTATATTTTTATTTCTTCATTAATATGTTAAAATTTTAAATTTGTAACTTGTAAAAAATGAAGCTTAAAAAAAAAAAAAAAAAAAAAAAGAACATTAAAGAATATCACGTGATAAATGAGGATAAATTAAAGGATTTTTTAAATTTATAAATTCTAAGTTTTTAATGAAATAATTTTTTCTTTCCTCGTGTTTAAATAAAAATATGTTATTATGAAATATGCATACACAATTAAACCTTTTTTTTTTCTAAATTGATATAATTTATATTTTTTGCATTATATATTATATATATATATATATTTATATATTTATATATATTTTTTTTAATAGTATTATTTAATGTTTTTTTTTTTTTTTCTTTTTTCTTTTTTCTTTATTTTTTAATTCCCGCAAAAATAAATTACTACAAAATATTGTGTAAAAAAAGATTTATATTATTTATATAATATTTTATATGTATGTATTTTTTTTTTTTTTTTTTTCTTTTTTCCTTTATATTACATTTAATTTTTTCTATTATTTTTATATTCTTTGCAATTTCTTTTTATATTTTTATATTATAAGAATGTTTGAAGGAAAAATGGGATAAATTTTAAACATAACTTTTTAGGGATATTATATGGACGATTTATTTATTTAGTTCATGTTTTTTTTTTATTATATATATATTATATATATATATATATATTTATGTGTGTTAATTAAAAAAAAAAAAAATGAGTTATTTAAATAAAAATATTTATATATATTATGTATATATTGTCTTAATGATTTATATATGATACGTGTAATTATATATTTGAGAGTACATATGTAATGTTTATATATTTATAAATTCATCGTATTTTTATTTATTATATATACGAAAACGTAATTTTTTTTGAATTAAAATAAAAGCATATATATAATATATATATATATATATATATAATATATATATGTGATAAATAATTTAATAAAAAAATAAATTAGTACATATATATATATATATATATATATATATATATATATATATCATAACTCTTATATGTAATATTTATAATATGAATAATCCTCACTTATTATTTATATAACAATTTCTTTTTCCTGTTCCTTTTAATTTTTTCATGTTACTTTATTTATTTATTTATTTATTTATTTATTTATTTATTTTATTTTATTCATTCATTTATTTATTCATTCATTTATTTATTCATTCATTTATTTATTCATTCATTCATTTAATTTTTTTTTTTTTTTTTTTTTTTTTTTTTTTTTTTTGTTCGATGGAAAATCGCAAAGTTTTGAGGATAGGGAAAAGTGTAGTACACGGTCGCACGGGTCCCTTGAGAGGAGACATGGAGGCTGAAGAACAAAAGGAGGTGAGAAAAAAAGAGGAGAGTAATAAAAAGGATATTATAAAAGAAAACAATTCTGATAATAAAAAGGATGAGCAATCAAAAGTAGAAACCCAGAATACTGAAGATATTTTAAATAAACATTATAATAAAGAGGATACAGAAAATAATAGTGGAAATATATTTGAACAATTATTACAAAGAGAATTAGCTAAAGGTACTTTAGGAGGTGGTGTTGTTGAAAAGAATACAAATAAACTAAAATTTCAAATTGAAGAAAATAATATTATGGATACTGCTGATGGAAATATAGATGAAGATATGGAAAAGTTATCAAAAATTAGTTTACAAGAAAGAATAAATAGTACCATAGTAAAATATCGTATGCATGCTTATAATGAAATATTGAAATGTTTTAATAATCAAGATAATGATAATCAAAAGAATTTTTTAATAGATAAGAAAATACATATTGTCAATAATTTTTTTAAAGATGAAGATAGTATATTTAAATACTTATCAGATAATAATTTAATATGCCAAATAAAAACTTCTGAAATTACTGAAGCTTATTTACATATTATAAAAGATATTTATTTTCATAATTACAAAAATGAATATAATAATGAAGAAGAATTAATTAATTCATTTGTTAATGAATATCGAAATAAATTACATAATATGTTTTTAAAAATATATATTTTATTGATCGAAAAAATATTAATTAATACAAAATCTTTTGATTTTGGTTGTAATATTATTATTAAAATTATAGAATATTGTTCATATGATAAAATTACACTTTCTATTATTACAACCATTTGTGAATATTTAAATTCAATTTTCTTAAAAGCTAACAAAAATGTTTCTAATATAAAAGGTGTAAAAATTAAAGTCATTGCCTCTATTCTTTTATTGTTTTATAAATTATTACATTCTTTTGGTCCTCACATAATTTGTGTTAAGACTATAAATAAATATTGTTTAAAATTTAATGAGATGATGGATAAAGCTGTAAAAACCAACTTCTATTCTCTATATATAGAAATACTAACCCAAGTAAATATACAAGAATTTCATAATTCTATCTTAAATGAGTTGAGTAGTCAACAAAGAAATTATATAAATAAAGAATTACAAAATAAACCAAAGCATACAGATAATACAACTAATGCAACCACTCTATATAAAGCAACATATATTTTAAAAACTAATGATCATAATAATTCTTACAATTTTATGAAAAATTTCAATGGTAATACATCTGCTGGGAACGGATTAGATAATCATATTGTTGAAGAATTTGATGTTTTCAAAGACATATGTACAAAACAATGGGAAAAGAGAGTTCTGGAAGGATGTATTGATAAAAATAATAGTACTAATAATACAAATAATAATAGTAATAGTAATAATAATAATAGTAGTAGTAGTAAATTATTAAGTAATGAAAATTTATTACCTTGGAAAATTAAAGTGGAAGCTATTAATTTATTATGTGATAAAATGAAATCAAAATATAATATTAAAAAAACAAATTATTTATCTACATTATTAAATATTATTTTAAAATTATTAAAAAGTGAATCAGCCTTACCGGTTGTTGTATCTACATTAAAATTGTTACATATACTTATTGAAAAGTTTGATAAAGACATTTATAATACTGTTAAAAACTTCTCTTTCATTTTATGTTCTAAATTAAAAGATTCCAATAAACAAGTTTCTAATGCATGTATGGAATGTTTAACTAAAGCTATTTCGGTCTATAATATCGATTTATTTCTTGATGATCTATCTAAAAATCTAAAAGATAAAAATAATAATACTAGGTTAGTAACCCTAGATTTCTTGTTGAAGACATTCCAATATATAGATAAGAAGAGTATATCCTCGCTCATAGACATAACAAAACATTTATTGAATGATACAGTCGCTAATATAAAAAATACTGCTTGTAAATTATATGCATTAATTATTTCATATTATGGTGAATCCGTGGATTCCTCCTTTTTTAATTCTATACCATCCAACAAAAAAAAGTCCATCTTATCCTTATGTGTAAAGAATGACAAATTGAATGATGCGAATGATGAAAATATTTCGAATGATGAAAATAATGCGAATGATGAAAATAATGTGAATCATATAAATCATGGATACAATGATGACCATTTAAATAGTCCTAAGAATCAATTTGAAGATTCTAGTGCAAAGAAAAAAAAAAATGTAGACAATATAAATAAAATGACAACACTTAAAGGAAATAATATGAAGCATACAAAAAATAATATTTCCGATGATGCTGAAGATATAATATCTGGAGGAAAGAAAAATATAAATACTGCACATAATAATAATATGAACAAATCATGTAATATCAATAATATAAATAATGTGGAATATTATTTACCAAAGGATATGATTAAAAATTTAGGATCTTCTAATATCCCTAATAAAATCGAAGGGTTACAAATGTTAAATATATGGATAAAGAATGAAAATAACATTATGATATTAAATTTTGAAGATTTAATTAATTTTATTAAAAAGAATTGTTACGAATTCAAAGGAAAAAATGTTGTATTGAATAATGCAATATATGACATTTTTTATGAATTTATAGATATAGCATATCAATATAATTTAAAAAATAATACTTCATTTTATAAAATGTTGAATATACTTATTAGTTTATATATTGAAAAGGTTACAGATAAAAAAGGAAATATGTTATGTAATAATTTTTTACATAAATGTTTTATGTATTTCGACAATAATATAATAATAGATTTATTTTTAAAAAATATCGATTCTAAGAATACAAAGAAATGTGAAGAATGTATTAAAATATTACAAAAAATTTTTATAAACAGAAATAAAAATTCCGGTGTGAATATAAAAAATTTAATTTATTTTTTAAAAAAATTTGTGGACTCTAAAAATTCAAATCTTAAAAAGTCATCAATTCTTATGTTACAAATATTATCTAAGAATTTTGGGGACAAGTATGTGCTTTCTCATTTAGAAGGAATATCTGAGAACATCAGGCATATGGTAAAATTAAAAGAGGACGTAGAGAAGTTTGTAAGTAAGCACGGGTTAAATTACTCAACATCTATCCTTTTAAAGGATATGGATAGGCAACACAATCACATAAATGATATGGCAACACGTAATATTAACATTAACCTTAACACCACCACAGACATGAACAATAATAATAATATTAATAGTAGTAATGTTAGAGATTGTGAAACGTTTAATAAATGCGATATTCACGAAGGTGATGGTAATAATATCACTATTAATAATCAAGGAAAAGATACTGAAATAGGGAGACACAAGGAAAAAGATACTGAAATAGGGAGACACAAGGAAAAAGATACTGAGACAGAGAGACACAGGGAAAAAGATACATTCATTAATAATACAAATGATATGAATAATAATATAAATCAACAAAATAAGAAAGACGAAGAAATGCTAGATATAATTATTAAAAAAAGAGATTTTTCTTTAGAAGGTGAAGAAAAAACAAATAAAAAAGGAACAGTGAAATCACCAATTAATAATTCTTCAAAATTGAATAATATACAAATTGATTATACAAATAATTATTTAAATTATAATAATACTAATATTTCTGATAATACTCCTATGGATATTTCTAAAGGGGTAAATAATATAAAAGAAAATAAACATGAAAAGAATTATAAAAATGATGAGGTGAAAAATTATGCACATAACGATGAAGAGGAAGAAGATGATGAAGAAGAAAAAATGATTCTCATAATTGATCATATAAAAAATTATATAAATCGTATAATTAGCGATAATAATAATAATAACAATGGAAATAACAATGGACATAACAATGGACATAATATTATTTCCAACAGTGTGTCAAATATTATAAATGTAATAGAAAAGATTGGAAAGTATTATATTAACCCAGAAAAATTGGATATATTAATTAATGATAATATATTAAACAAAATATATAACAACAATAAGAATAAATGCATACAATTATTATATGTTCTTATATTTTCTTTAAAGGAAAATACACATATATATGCAGATATATTATTTGAATTTATTGTTTCCATAATTGATGACATTGATATATCAGTTGAACAAATAGATAAGCTTTTAACATGTATGTGTCGGAATTTAGGTATTTCTAAATATATTAATCATATTAATACATATATATTAAATGAAAAATTCAATAACATGAATGATGACTACTCCAATCAAAATAATATGAATAGTAATAGTAATAGTTATAATAATTTTAATATAACAGATAGAAGTAAAGAAATAAAAAAAAATTATAAAAGAAACAAAATTTTAATAGTTATTAATAATATTAATACAAATCATATTTTATTATTAAATGAAAGTGTTATAAAAAAAAAAATACTTACATTTTATCTAGATCTTTTTTTTGATGATAATGAACAAATTAGAGAAAGGGCAAGTATTGTTCTAGATAATGTATATTCCAAATATGGACGTAATGTCTTTTTTTTCATATATGAAAAATTATCAGCACATAAAAAAGAATGCTTACAAGATATACTAAATCAAATGAAATTAAATAAAGATGATTTTTCTTTTTATAAAATTTTTTTATCAAATAATTCACAACTTAAAAGAATATCAATGAATGAAAGTAATTTAAGTGGAACTACACCAACCTTATCAAAAACAAAAAGTGTAAAAAGATTAAACTCATTCACTAAAAATAAAACTATGAATATTGATTTCCCAACAAATTATAAAATTAAAACAGATAAATTAAAATGGGACAAACATTTAGATCACAACCATTCCAATTATTTAATGAAAGAATTTAAGTCTTTTGCTACTAGCGAATTAATATCAACTATGTTTAGTGACAAACCACACATAATTAACAGGTAAAAATAAAATAAAATATATATATATATATATATATATATATATTTCATGATAAATAATATAATGTGTGTACCTTTTTCTTACATTAAAATGTATCTATTCCATTTTATTTTTTTTTTATTTTTTTTTTATTTTATTTTTTTTTTATTTTTTTTTTATTTTATTTTTTTTTTTTTTTTTTTTTTTATTTTTTTTTTATTTTAGGAGCTTATCATTTTTTAAGGATTATATTAGCAATAGTATAAATCAATCGACTATCTTTTCAAAATCCGGTTTCCTTGACTTATTATTAAAGTGGACATATTATACATTATATGGACATAAAAATAATAATGAAATTTTATCTGCTTCTATTAACTTAATCCGTATAATTTTAAAAACTATAGAAGATAATTACGTTTTCTTAAATGATCAAGAACTAGTTACCTTAGTAAATTTCCTTTTTGATAAAATTAATGCTTCAACAATTTGTGTAGACATAAGAAGTAAGTGTTATAAATAGTGTTGTGATATTGTCCCATAATATTTATATAATATGTATAATATGTGTAATATATATAATATATATGTATGTTTTTTGTTTTTTTTCATATCATGTTTATTTTTTTAAATTTAATGTAGATAAACTCAAAGAAATATTTCTCTGCCTTTGTTATATATCAAACCACAAGCTCTACTTTAACCTCCTTTTAAAAAGTCTCCCATCATGTGATCAAAGGTACTATTTTCACATTGAAATATTATATGTCATAATATATATATTAAAATATTATATTTTATATATGAACATATAATGTATATTTGCCAATTTTTTAATTTTTCATATAATAATATATATATATATATATATATATGTATTTTTTTTTTTGTTAGGAGGCTAAATGATTCTCTAGATATTATATTAAAATTAATAATTTTATATAAAGAGAAATGTATTAATATTGAAAAGGATATAATGAAAATACTTCAAGTATTTACTGTTCATAGCAAGAACAAAACTGTAACAATTTATTGTCTAAAAATTTTCGCAAACATTCAATCCTTTTACCCAAACTTTTACAAGTACTGCATTCATTTTCACATTAATATTTATCAAAGATTAATATGTACAAGTGTTATGCGTATGTATTCTTTTATTATATATACATAAATAAATAGACATATATGTATGTATTTATATATGTGCATATATTTATATTATATCCTTATAGGTGTATAGAAAATGATGAAATATCATTTTACTTAAAAAGCAAAGTTGATGAATTTATTGAAAAATGTCCGGATTTTAATGTTACCCTTCAGGATACAGAAAGTGAGTATTCAAAAAAAAAGGAAAAAAAAGAAAGTACTATAAAATAAAGTAAAACCTTATATAATATATATATATATATATATATATATATATATACATGGCATATATCATTTTCCTTATTTTTTTAGATGATGAAAATAATAGTTCCCGCAATAGCGATAATACAGAAGGTAATTAATAAAAAAATATAATATAATATAATAAATAACTATTATATTATATATATATATATATATATTTTTTTTTTTTTTATTTATTCATGTTTATATAAAATTACATATGTATATTAGTTTTAATATCATTATGCAATATTAAATGTAAAATATAAAAGATATAAAATAATATAGTAGTTGTTAAAATATATATATATATATATATAAGAATACAAATAGCAGTAGGAAGTAATTAATTTCGTATTAGTATGTATGTAGGCAAATGTGTTATTTAAAATTGTTTTTAAAATGTAATTATATACATTTTCAATATGTGTAATATATATATATATATATATATATATATATATATTTTTTTTTTTTTTTATTTTTTCTTCATAAGAATCTTAAAATGATTTTTTATATACATTTGATTTTTTTCCATATTTCATTGTCTTTATATTTTTGTATAACAATATGACATTATATTTAACGGTTTAATTTTTTTTTTTTTTTTTTTTTTATTTTATTATAATTTTTTTTTCCCCTGTACAACTACTGCTATTTGTATAATCTCATATATAATTTATATATATTAACTTGATTCTATATATTATACATATATATTATATATATGTTTTTTTTTTTTTTTTTTTTTTTTTTTTTTTTTTTTTTCTTATTATTGTGATATTTTTTTATATGACATGTTTATTATATTTATAAAATTTCCTTGTCTTTATTATTTATTTTATATATATTTAATTTATATTTTTATTTTCCCCTTGTCCTCTTGTATCCAATAATATATATAAACATTTTGTAGGTAATTCAAAGGATGTAGAAATCAACGAATTTGTTAATTATATTAAGAACAATGCAAACCAAAGAATGTCAATAAAAAAGGATGTGGAAGGTATGTTCCGTAAATTATAATATATATATGTATGTATGTATATATATATTTTTTTTTTTTATTTATTTATTATTTTAGACCACGTAAATGGGTTTAATAAGGATGTGGAAGAAATATTAGAAATAAAAAAAAAAATTCAAGAATTTGAAATTAATAAAACAAATGATGATTATATAAATAATCAAATATCTTATACAAGCATATCAAATGATTTGAATTTTGTTATGGACGGAAATAATTATTCTAAAACTAAAGAAATCAATAATATAATGGAATCAAACTTGAATGAAAAAATAAAAGGATTAAATAATTATAAAAATTCAATTATTTATTTTAGATTTGTTTACTTAACCTCTTTGTTGTATTCCAATGATATAGAGACTATATCGAAGGTAAAACAAAAATATATGCCTTTAAAAATGATTACATTTGTTATATATATATATATATATATATATATATATATATATATATATATGTGTGCTTTCTTCCTTGTTATATACTTGTATGTATGTTGAATGTGTTTATAACCTCTTAATTTATTCATATTATCTGAACATGTGCATATTTCTACCTGAACGTGTGCATATTTTTACCTGAACATGTTCATATTTTTACATGAACATATAAAATAAAAATGTTTGACTGCACAAACATATAATTTTTTTTAAAATTTTCCTTTTAGGTGTGTAATCTTATTGTTGATAACACTATATATGTAGGTAAGAAGAGCAACAGGGGTAATTTCCTTCTAAAGGAGAACGGCAATTATATATTTAAAAATTTGAATTTGTTTATTATTTTGTTGAAGGGAGCAAACTATGCGTTGAGATATTTATTTCGTGAGAATTTTGAGAGTGATTTGAATTCCACTTCAGTACATTTGAATGCTATATTGAGTACTCTTTTATTATTGGATATATTGATGAAAAAGAAGAGTTGTGTTGAGAAGCTTTCCTTTGATCATTTTTCGTTTTTTTTTATTAATGCAATAGTATGTTTGAGTATATATACAAAAGTAATTCATAAGCATAAGCATATATATCGTATAAAGGATGGAGAAATAGCTCGAAACTTGATAACGCGTATATTAAATAATTTATTGGGAAGAGAATTTTTAAGTAACCATACGAAATTATTAGAGTATGTGTGTAACGTCGGTTTTAATTTAGGATTTGATATAATTAATAATAATAATATATTATTGGATGAAATGGAATATGCGAATGAATTTTATATATCTATTAATACATATGTAAAAATATTGAATAAGATATATAAGAAGATCATAAATAGAATATTTGAAGAAAATACGACAGATAGTCGTTTTGTGTATAAAATATTGAATATATTATTTATGAACTTGAATAAGTATGATATGTATTTATGTAAAATGGAGACTGATAAAAATCGAAAGAGGAAAATGGATAGTGAACATGATGAAAACAGGAGTGATGGAAGGTTGGGTATAATAAATGGTATGATTGGTTCTAATCATAATATTAATAATAATAATGGTGGTAGTAGCAATAATAATAAAAAAATATGTAACGAAAAAAACAATAATAATAATAATAATAACAAAGAGAACGCCATTAACCTTAAAAATAGTAATAACTTTAATAACAGATTTAATCAGTTCAATCAAAAGAACACTAATAATAATATAAAAAGTGTTAGTATTAATCACAAAAAAAAAAAAAATAATAATGATAATAATAATAATAATAATAATAGTAGTAATCAAACAAATTTTTCTTTTAATCAAAACAATAATCCTGTTGAGCAGTACAATAGTTTTAATAATACTAATCGTAACAGCAATAGTTGTTATGGTTATAATGAAAATGAAGTAGTATGTAATAAATCGGATTACTCAATTTTTGATTGTCATGGTACATATTGGGAAAATTTAAATATTGAAGAGAATAACGCAGATGTTTTTGTAAAGAATAATTATGAAGAGATAGAAGTAGGTGTGGAAAGGAAAAATGTGATACGTGAATATAGTAAAGAAGAGATGGATAAAATCAATAAGAACAAAATGGATTTTATGAATACGTTTTTATTTTTTATTCAATTATTATTTTATGGTATAAAAAAAAATAATCCATTAATATTATTAGCATATATAAATCATGAATTAATAAGTAAATATCATGATAATTTAAAATATTATTTTAAAAAGATGGAAATATTATTAAATAAAGATTTAAGAGAAGATGTACCTAATATTAATTTTTCTAAATATTCTGAATTATATACATTACCATTTTCATTTGATAAATTTATAAATGAATATAATTATTTAAAAGAAAAAGAATCATCTACGTTTCAATCATATAATAGTGTATTAGAAGTACGTCAGCATTTTGATTCAGAGGTTATATATAATAATTTCGACTTATCTATTGATGACGTTATACAAAAAAAGAAAAACTTCCTAGACTCATTAAAAATGATTAATATAAATGAAATAACATTTAATGATAATAAATATGAGCATTTAAAAGAAACCATTTTACAATATATTAACGAATTAGAAAATAAACAATTATTTTGTGATATTAAAAATGCACAATATCTTTCGAATTATAACTTTATAAGTTCCATGTATACAAACAATGCAAAGTTGGGCGAAGAAATGGATAATACAAATAATGAAAAACAAAAACTATATACTCATATGAATAATGATAATACAAATAATATTAATCTAGATAGAAGACAAGAACAAATACCATTAAATGCACACATTTCCCCTATATATTATGAAGAAAAAAATAATATACAATTCATAAATAAAAAAAAAGAAACAAACACGAATAATATACAGAATAACGAAACTGTAGTGAACAATCATTTTTCAGAGAATTTTGTTGTGGATCAAAATAAAATGAAGATCAATGAAAAGGATTATGTGACACATAAAAATGTGGAAGAAAAAGTACGGGAGGAAAATTTCGTGCATGAAGAATTAAAAGAGCCCTTAATTAATGATAAACAAACGTTTGAATATTTTTGTGACACTGCTTATGACAAATTCTCCAAGGAGGAAACACAAGAATTAAGGAATATTATGACCGATGATAAAAAAGAAGAATTAGAAAATAAAAGCAAAATGTGTAAAAATATTACAACGAATGATGCTACACATATAAGCCATAGTATATATCTACGAAACTGTACTATGGAAAATATAGACATGAATAAAATGAACGATGAACATCTTTCAATAGGTAATATTACAAAATGGAGTATACCCGTGAAAGAGAACATATATATGGATACAAATAATTATACTAGAGAGGATGCACAAAATATAGAAAAGAATGTTCATTATAAAAAAACAAACGAACTGATTAACAATGATAAGAAAAATGATAATCTTATTGAGCAGAAAAAAAATAACTCCGATTTGGGATATCGAAAAGATGGTGCATTGGATAATTTTAATAAGGTGTTTTCATCATATAATAATAATAATAATAATGATGGTGTGACAAATCATAGGAATACTTTTGTGAATACAAATACCAATGTACACCTTGATGAAGAGACATGTAAAAAAATAGAAAATAAAGAATATAATAATGAGGAGCAAAAAGGTTTTAAGGATGATAATTTATATAAAGACTTATTTGAAAAAGAAGAAGAAAAAAATAAAGGAGATATAAATATTCACAATAAAATAAAAGAGAATGAAGAAAAATATATACCATCTTATAATTACAGTAAAGTGGATGATAAAATAGTAAATGTTGATCAGGACATTAAAAAGGAAACAAATATAAATACATGTATCTTAATAAATGATGATGATTATTATATTAGAAAAGAAAAAAAGAGTACACAAAATTTTGTACAAAATAATAGTAAAGATGAAATTATGGAAAAAGATAAAGATATGGATCTTTTAAAAAAAAAAAATAATATTAATATTAATAATATTAATAATAATAATAATAATATTAATAATAGGAATAATTCATCTTATAATAATTGTAATGAAAAGAAAAAAAGTAACGAATCAGCCAGTTCTGTTCTTAATAAGGAAATTACACGAAATGATAAAAATGGGAATATTATAAAAAATACTCATCAAACTTTTTTAAGAAGTAATAAAAGTAATGTACAAAATTTAATAAAAAAGTATGATAATCGTAGAGAATCTCCCAACGTTTCTCACAAAACGGCGAATAGTATAAAACCAAAAACGCACTTAGAAAATACAAAAATTGTTAATAAAGCTAACGATACATTTTTACAAGTTCAGGGTCAGAGAAATATAAGTAATACTAGCAACAGAAGTAATAATAATCATATTAACAACAGAAATAATATTAGTCACATTAATAACAGAAATAATATTAGTCATATTAATAACCGAAGCAATATTAGTCATATTAATAACCGAAGCAATATTAGTCATATTAACAACTGTCATTATAGTGATAGTAACGATACCTTTAAAACGATATTAAAGAATGCTTCTAATAATTCTTATCATAATATAAACAGTGAAAAGGAAAATATAAAAATCAAGGGAGATGAAAAAAGTACAAACCAAATGTTAGTTACAAAATCGAATATAGGAAGTGCTAATCTCGTATCGAATGTTTCACCTGAACCACTATCTGCTAATACAACAAAAAATAATAATACATATCTTCTTAATAAAAAGAATGACACATATATAGAAAAAAGTAAACACATATATGAACATAAAAATACCAATATAGTTTCTAGAAATAATAACCCTTCAGATAATTACATGCAGAATAAAGAATATGATAACAAAAGTAATGCAACATCTAACTATTCAACCAAAAGAAAAAATTGTATTGGTATTTCAAATCCATTAAAAAAAAGTATATAAAAATTTATATTATTCATGTTTTATCTTATAGTAATAGATCATATATATGACAATAATATTATATGAATATATATATGTGTATATGTGAATATGTATGTATGCAATTATGTATGTTTTATTATTTAGAAAAGTATGAACTATTTATTCGTATATTCCTATATGCACTTATCCCAATATATTATATATATATTATATATATATATATATATATATGTTCATTTTTCTTTTTTCTGTATAGAAAATACAAATAAGTAAAAAATGAATATTGTGTTGACGGGTGACCCTTCCAGAGAAATAGAAAAAACAGAAGAAACTAAAGAAAATGGAAAAGTAAGGAATGAAGGAATAATAAAAATGGTTTATATATTTAATGAAGACATATATATTTAAATTACCATAAGTATGTGGTACACTTTAAATGAAGATACATATATATATATATATATATATATATATATATATATTTTGTTCTAAATATATATGTATTTTATATATATGTTATATATATTTTTTTTTTTATTATTTATTATACATAATAAATATACTTGGTTTTTTTTTTTTTTTTTTTTTTTTTTTAAATTTTAAAAAAACTTTAAGCTAAATAAAATATATAATATAAATAGCTGTTTTTAGAATATCTCTTCAGTTTTAATAAAAAAGTAAAAAAAAAAAAAAATAATAAATTTATACATACTCATAATTTTTTAGAATTTATAAAAATAATCATTAAAAGGTAATAAGGTTTGTTTTGACAAAACATCTTCAAGCCATGAATCATTTAATATGGGTGTATTCAAATTAAATGATGGAAAGGATATTTTGGATTTAAAAATTTGTATAGATAAATAATTATTTCTTTGTATTATATGTATATTGTCAGTATTTATAAATGTAAAATATGTAAGGTGTGCATTTTCAATTAAAAATATAATATTCATGAAAATATTTTTATCCATATATTTTATATCGTTTATATCTAAATCATGCATATGTAAAATATCATTAATATCATCTTCTATAATTTGTCCTTCGAAATTTTCTGTACACAATCGAACATGTATACCTTGTTCTTTCAAACTTGAAATTCTATCTTCTGAATATCTACTTTCAACTGTATCTTGTATTATGTAAAGGTAGTACCCCCACAGGACGTGACTTTTAAGCTACATAAGGAAAAAAAAAAATATATAATATAATACACACATTAATATAATATATATATATATATATCAATATATATATATCAATATATTATATAAAAAAACCCATTATATACGTGTCAATCTATCCATTTTTGTATATATATATATATATATTTTTTTTTTTTTTTTTTTTTTTTTTTTTTTTTGCTATATTTCATTGTGAATCACCTGGAGAGGGTAAGGTAAGGTATACACATCATTTATTTTTTTTATGGCATGGGGGATTTCTTTATCTTTCAAAAATATAGAACCATATACATAAACTTGATATATCCAATAGAATGTAAATAATTTGGTTTGAATATCAAAATTTTTAGAAGGATATTTCTGATGTAAAATGTCTTTTAAATTATATAAATTGTTTATATCAATTTGTAGAATACCATTCGAAATATCATTATTTAACACTAATCCAATAATAAAAATTTTAATATATTCATATTTTCTTATTTCAATTTCACTTAGTGTAATTGCATCATTTATATTATTTCTATATTTAAAAATATATTTTATTTTATTAGATGTATGATGTTTTTCTTTATTTTTTAAAACATATAAAATAAGTTCACGTATCTCCTTTTCTTCTTCACTATAGGCGTTCGAATTGTTGTTATTAATAAAAACGAAGATACATATTATTATATCTTCATATTCGTTTTTTGCAACAAATGATTCGTTTACAATGATATGATTTTCTACAACATGTAAATTATTATTTTGTACATGTAAATTATTATTTTGTACATGTAAATTGTTATTTTGTACATGTAAATTATTATTTTGTACATGTAAATCATTATTTTGTTCATGTAAATCATTATTTTGTTCATGTAAATCATTATTTTGTTCATGTAAATTATTATTTTGTTCATGTAAATCATTATTTTGTTCATGTAAATTATTATTTTGTACATGTAAATTATTATTTTGTTCGTGTAAATTATTATTTTCTTCTTCAGTATTATTGTTCTGAAGTGTATGAATTGGTGTTCGTAAATTATTAAGAGTAGAATTATTGTGTCCTTTGTAATTCTTTTCATCATTATTATTATTTGGATTACTTTCATTACTATTGATAATGCTACTATTAGATACGTGGTTATTTTTATTTATGTCATCGACATTATTATTTACAACAGTTTTATTTGTTTCATTCAATAATGGAATATTAGAAGTTTCTCCTTGTGAATTCACATCCTTGTTATTTCGTACATCTATTTGCTGAGCAGGTATATTATCGGGAGAACCTTTTTTATAGTTCAAAATATTATTTAATGAGTTTTTAAAAAAGTTATTACATAACTTATCAACTGTATGTTCTTGTTCGATTGATTTTCTTTTATTTTTTTTTAATTTTTTTTCGTTTTTTTTTTTTAAAATTTGTGTTATAAACATATGAAAATAAGAAGGTTTAAATAAAGGGATATTTTTTATGTTATCCTGTTTTTTTGGTTTCATATAATTATTTAGATAATATATAAATATAAGAGATATGAAAGTATCAAAAAAAATTGAATTAAATATAATATTATTACAATTTGAATTCTTTTCATAAAAATCTAAAAGAAATAAAAGTCGATTTTCTTTTAATAATATTTTTGTAAAATTATCATTATGATCATTTACATCTTTTATAAGAATTGGAAGTTCTTTATCATCAATAATTCGACAATTATTTTTTAAATTGGATGTTACCATCTTATGTAAATTATTTGAATCGTAAATAATATAATTAGATGGAGACGAATTAAACGGATGACACACCACATGTGTATTATTATTATTAATATTATTATTATTAGTAGTAGTAGTCGTTGTTGTAGTAAACATATTATTGTTAATATGTTTATCACTTACTTTATCATTTATACTTTTTAACCCTTCCGTTTTATAAATACTTTTTTTTTCAAGGTAATTATCTCTATCAGCATTGTCATCATATAAAAGTAACATCATATCCTTCTTATCACTTGATATATTGTTCTCATGATAAGTTAATTGAAAAACGTTTTCATTAACATGATCTTGAGTAAATGCTTCTAAGTCTTTATATAATTTCCCATTAATTATAGTGTATTTATATACAGGTATCATGTTGTGTAAAAATTTATGTATATATGAAAAATTTGATTTAATATTACCTTCAAATTTTTTAAAATTTTCATAAAATTTATTTTCTGTAATATTAAGAAAATGCAAACATTTATTTTTTCTTTCATCATATTCTATAGTTATATAAAAATTTTTGATAATGTCATATATGCTCATTAAATGTAAAGCTTTTATGAAAAGAAAGAAATTATAAGGTAACATATTTCCTTGTATTATTATACTTTTATAATCAAAATTTTTATTTATATCTTTATGAATATTATCATCAAAATTTATATTATTTTTATGCATTTTAGAAAAGAAAAATACGAAATTACTTATTATATAATATATTTTTATATGTTCTTTTTTTTTATTGATATATTTTACAATACATCTATAAAATTTTTTTATATCACTATTAATTATTTCTAGTACATTTACTTCATAATTATAATTATTTGGTAAATTCATTTTCTTCATAAAATCATTCTTCATTTCATTATAAATATATTCATCTGAATCTATTTTTTTATTTAACATAGTAAATATTTTAGCATTCATATTAATATTTTCATTTATATCATTCTTATCATATTCATTCTTTATGTTTAAATAATTACAAATATCTTCATTT
>NC_004331.3:955000-957500 GCF_000002765.6 Plasmodium falciparum 3D7
ACCTTTCAATATATCATTAAAAATATAACGGATGAAATAAATAGATATGAAAGGAAATACAAATTGGTTGAGTTTGCAAAAAGAATTAAGAAAGAAAATATTTTTGAATTAAAAAATAGTATGGAAATAAATTGGGATATTCCACCTATAGAATTCACAGAAATTAATATGAACATGTTATGTCCTACATGTTTTCTTTTTAAAAATATAAGAACAAAACATTGTTCTTTGTGCGATAAATGTGTTGAAATATTTGATCATCATTGTGATTTTACACTTAATTGTATGGGTATTGAAAATGCTAGAATATTTCTTTTATGGATTTTACTGAACATTTTTTTTTCTTTTTCTATTATATATATATATGGATGGTTTATTTTTAATTCGTCATTAAATTATTACAACATCAAATTTTATATCATACTTATGGCTATTGTATTATCTATATTAATAATATATTTTATGGGGGCCATATTTATAAGATCCATTATGAACATATTAGAAAATATTACTTCCAATGAAAAATTCAAAATTTATACATACAAAACGTTTTTTACATATGAATTAACCATGGATGAAAAAAAGCAACCTACTGTTATACGCAAATTTAAAAATCCTTTTGATCAAGGAATGCTTTTTAACTTCATAAATTTTTTAACTAAATCAAAAACAAAGTTAATTAAAAAGGAAAAACAGTTTATAATAATTGACAAAAATATTAAAAGTCAAAAGCTTACAGAATTTGTTGACAAATTGAATAAGCGATTAAACGAAATGAACATTGAATGAAAACTATTAATGCAAAAAATAAAATATAATAATAATAAATGAAGAATAAAAAAAATTATGAAATGTGGTAATTTATTAAGTGTAATTATAAGAATAAAAATAAAATGGACACACATATATACATATTTGTATATATATATATTTATTTATTTATTTATTTATATTTTTTATCTTTTGAATTTTATAAATTTTTGCCTGACTTGTTCATAATTTTTTTTTTTTTTTTTTTGCAAATTAAACTTCAATACTGTGAAAACATAACTAACGTGAAAATTTTGTGTAACAATACTTATGATATTATGATTATAATTTTGTTTTAATAATTTATGAATATATGTTAAATTATTATCAATATTTTGTATAACTTTATCTGTTATTAATTTTTCTTTGTTTTCATCTTGAATTTTTATAACATAATAAAAATTATATGAAGATAATTGATTGTGTGGAATATTTGCTGCACATTCATCATTAAGAATATTCGTGTCCAAATATTCTAATTTCTTGTTGGTAAATATAAAAGGAGAGTTGTCTAATATTAATTCTTTGGGTATATCTATAATATATTGAATATGTGGAATATTATTATGTCCAATAAATTTTTTATATATGTTAAAATTATTATCATAAATTTGTTTCTGGTGTAAGGTAAAAATGTTTCCATTTTCATGTGTACAACATTTTAAATAATAGCAAACAGAATTTTCTCTTTCAACATTTGTGGAAGAATTAATTATAGAAGATGTACAATTTTGTTTATTACATACGTAATTTTTATTATCATTTTTATTAATTAATATATTTGGTAATTTTTTATTAATACATATTTTTGAAGATAATTTGGTCGTTTGATTATCTATCATCGAATTTAAGCGGAATAAGGATAAATTATGTGATTGAGATAAATTCTTAGATGTGTTTTGTACGTTTAAATATTTATTGACCGTCAAAAGGTTGTTATTATTATTTTTATTATCATCACTCTTGTTATTATTATGACCACTCTTGTTATTATTATGATCACTCTTGTTATTATTATCATCACATTTATCGTCTATCCTTTTGGATGGCAGATAAAAAGACATATTGTTGAACAACCAATTTCTTATATCAAAATGATTTATATCATAGTTATATTTTTCCATATTAAGAATTCTTTCTTTTTCATTATAAAAATATAATATATTATAATTTTCATCCTCTGTGTTGGATGTATGTTTTAAATAATTTCTTAAATATAAATATATATATATATCTAATATATGAACATTATATGTATTCATTTCATCTATATTATTATATTCTATAAAGGATAAAATAATTTTTTCTTTTTTTTTATCTTTTTTTAGGAAAACAGCAATTTCTTGTAATATGCTACAAATTTCATATATTTTCTCTCCTTCAAATAAACAAAAAATATCTGTTTTCTCATCATTGCATGTTATTTTTTCCATACACTTTTTTTCATTTGTTAATATGATAAGTTCAAAAAAGCGGCTTCCACAATATAGTCTTTCATAAATATTACATACATGAACAATGGTATTCTTTTCTATAGAACTCTTCTTAGTGCACCCGTTATATGTCCCATACAAGTACATATTCTTTTCTTCATTACAATCACATTTTTCTGATATTTCAGAAATGTAATTACAAAAAGGTATGATGTTTTCATTAGCATTACAATTATTTGTGTATTTATCCATGTTAA
>NC_004331.3:970000-972500 GCF_000002765.6 Plasmodium falciparum 3D7
ATTTTTTAATTTTTTTCTTTTATTTGTTCAATGTAATAATATCATATGATAGTTGGGTGAAAAAAAAAATGTGTAAAATAATTTATCCTTTGGAGCATGTTTTTAAAAGTTCACAAAATAAATAAAACAAAAAAAAAATATACATATATATATAAATATATATATATATATATATATTGTAATATTTCGTTTGTTTTGTTTTATTTTTTCGTTCACTTGTAATAATTTTGATCATCATCCTTTTTTTTTTTTTTTATGTGTCCCCGCTTTGTAAGATATGAGAATATTAAAAAAAGAGATCGGGAAAAAAAAAGAAGAAAAAAAAAGGAAAGGTAATAATAATCATACACACAATTTGAAAAGTAGAAACGAAAAAGAGGAACTTATACAAAGACTAAAAAGATGTCATGATAATGATAACATTTTTAATTATATTGATGAGAAATATAAAAAGTATATTATAAAAAAAAATAGAAATGATAGTAGTCAGAATAATTCAATAAATAAAGAAAAGAATGAAAATTATATACATAATGAAATAGAGGGTTCCAAACATTTAGGAAGTTCATCATTTATTTTCTTTGAATCTATTAATTCTTATGAACTTAAGAAATATAAATCAGCATTTTCTATTTATAATATATTATTAAATATTACCAAAATAAATATGCAGAAATTATACGATGAAAATAATTTTTTAAATAAAGGATGGTCAGACCAAGAAAAGCTGAAAGAATTAAAAAGTGACAGGAGCAAATTAATATTAGGTTTTCTAAAAAAAAAAAAAGAACAAAATCGATATGATCATGAACAAAATCGATATGATCATGAACAAAATCAATATGATCATGAACAAAATCAATATGATCATAAACAACATCCAAGTGAACACGAAACCTATGATAGTAAATTTTTTATTACAAAAAATACAAACAACCATTTTATAGATATAATAAAAACAAATGATAAAAATCAAATCGACGATTTTCTAAAAACAAATCCAATAGTATGTTTTGTACATTTTAGATTTACACCAGACTATTATCCATATCAAAAAAATATAATTTGTTATCTTTATGAAATACAAATAATAAAAGAATATATAAAAATAGGAATAGGGACACATTTAATAAATATATTAGAGCAACTCTGTAAAAATATACATATTCATAAAATTTTATGTACCGTTCTAAAAAGTAATTACAAAGCTGTCATGTTTTATAAAAATAAATGTTCCTTTCAAATGGATGAAAGTTCACCAGATAATTTTTATTCCGACTCACATCTATCAAAAGAATGTGAATATGAAATATTAAAGAAGGACATCATATCATAGGATACGCTTTTGTACCACTCCCCCTTTTGGGAATAAAAAACACATTTAAATAAAAATATATATATGTATATATTTTTATTTATTTATTTATGTGTCTTATTATTATCCTTGTTCGGTTAAATATTTATATGAATATTTTAATTTTTTAAATGTCAATAAATCTTATTTTTTTGTTGAAAAAAAAAAAAAAAAAAAAAAGAAAAAAGGAAAGAGGAGAAAAAAGGAGAAAAAAGGAAAAAGAAAAAAGAAAATCTAATTAATATATATATATATATATATATTTATATATTTATATATTTATACATTTATATATCTATACACATGTGTAAACAATTTTTATTTTATATAAAATAACTTTTTCTTTATATCCAATTTAATAAATAAAAATTTATTTATTTTTTATTTTTTTCAACAATAAAACAAAAATAGCATAAGGTTGGTTATACACATATATACACACATATGTAAATATATACATATATATATAAATTCACATACATATTTTATTATTTATAATATGCCTATTTTGTTTGCGACTTCTAAAGCGTCATGTTCTCCTGATAAACGAACGTAAGCCTTTTTATCTCCATTTAATCTAAAGTAAAAAAAAAAAAAAAAAAAAAAAGGAACATATAAAAAACTGCACATATATAACATAAATATATAACATAAATATATAACATAAATATAAACAGAAATATATAACATATATATATATATATATATATATATTTTATTTTTTTATTTTTTTATTTCTTAATACGTACGTGTTCAAGACATTAACTTTATCACACTCGATACCAAATAAATTCTTCACTGATTTTTTGATGTTTTTCTTATTTGCTCTCTTGTCACACATAAAAACTAAGGTATTTATTTCTTCGATTTTTTTCATAGCCTTTTCTGATGTTAAAGGATATTTAATTAATCCATATTTATCTAATGTTTTACTATGACATGATTTTACGATTCTTGGACACTTTGGATTTCTTGCGTATATCAAGGTTTTGGGCCTGAGGTAAAAATAAATATATACAATATGTGGATATATATACAAGTAAATTTATACATAATATTTATACGTTCATACATTCAAACGTTCAAATATTCATACGTTCAAATATTCATACGTTCAAATGTTCATACTTTCAAACGTTCCTACTT
>NC_004331.3:975000-1000000 GCF_000002765.6 Plasmodium falciparum 3D7
GTGGACAATGGATAGAAATAAATACAAATATAAAAAGGAAAAAAGAAAAAAAAAGAAACATATTTTTATTTATTAACTTTATTTTTTTATGTCGGATTTGTTCTATCAAATAAAAATTTTATATAATCATACAAATGTTTTTTTGTAAAATATGTATATATATATATATATATATATATATATATATATATATATGTATACATGTTAGCTATCGAAAAATCAGGACATTTTTTATTATTTGAATAAAATTATATTATTTTTTACAATTTTTTTTTTTTATTTCTTTTTATTTTTATCCCTTTAATTTTCCTAGTAGCTTAAAATAAGTACCATATAGGCACACATATATATATATATATATAATATATATATATATATATATATAATTGAACGAAAAAAAAAATGAATAATTATTTTTTAAGGAAAGAAAATTTTTTTATATTGTTTTGTTTTGTTTTTGTGAGTATCTTTTTTGTATCAAATGTAACAATAATAAAATGTAATAATGTGGAAAATAAAATTGACAATGTTGGAAAAAAAATTGAAAATGTGGGAAAAAAAATTGGCGATATGGAAAATAAAAATGACAATGTGGAAAATAAAAATGACAATGTGGGAAATAAAAATGACAATGTAAAAAATGCTTCTTCAGATTTGTATAAATATAAATTATATGGTGATATAGATGAATATGCTTATTATTTTCTAGATATAGATATAGGGAAACCATCGCAAAGAATTTCTTTAATTCTAGATACAGGTTCATCTTCGTTAAGTTTCCCGTGTAATGGTTGTAAAGATTGTGGTATTCATATGGAAAAACCATATAACTTGAATTATTCAAAAACATCATCTATTTTATATTGTAATAAATCCAATTGTCCTTATGGTTTAAAATGTGTAGGAAATAAATGTGAATATCTTCAATCGTATTGTGAAGGGTCTCAAATATATGGTTTTTATTTTTCAGATATTGTTACTTTACCATCTTATAATAATAAAAATAAAATATCTTTTGAAAAATTAATGGGCTGTCATATGCATGAAGAAAGTTTATTTCTACATCAACAAGCCACAGGAGTTCTAGGGTTTAGTTTGACCAAACCGAATGGGGTTCCAACATTTGTTGATTTACTTTTTAAACATACTCCTTCTTTAAAACCCATATATTCAATATGTGTGTCTGAGCATGGAGGTGAATTAATCATAGGTGGTTATGAACCGGATTACTTCTTAAGTAATCAAAAAGAGAAACAAAAAATGGACAAGTCAGATAATAATAGTAGTAACAAAGGAAACGTTTCTATAAAATTAAAAAATAATGATAAAAATGATGATGAGGAAAATAATTCAAAAGATGTAATTGTATCTAATAATGTTGAAGATATTGTGTGGCAAGCTATTACAAGAAAATATTACTATTACATAAAAATATATGGTTTAGATTTATATGGTACAAACATTATGGATAAAAAAGAATTAGATATGTTAGTAGATTCAGGTAGTACATTTACACATATTCCAGAAAATATTTATAACCAAATAAATTATTATTTAGATATTTTATGTATACATGATATGACTAATATATATGAAATAAATAAAAGATTAAAATTAACAAACGAGTCATTAAATAAACCATTAGTATATTTTGAAGATTTTAAAACAGCATTAAAAAATATTATTCAAAACGAAAATTTATGTATTAAAATAGTTGATGGAGTACAATGTTGGAAAAGTTTAGAAAACCTACCAAATTTATATATTACCTTGTCGAATAATTATAAAATGATATGGAAACCTAGTTCCTATCTATATAAAAAGGAAAGCTTCTGGTGTAAAGGTTTAGAAAAACAAGTTAATAATAAACCTATTTTAGGGTTAACCTTTTTTAAAAATAAACAAGTTATTTTTGATTTACAACAAAATCAAATTGCATTTATAGAATCTAAATGCCCATCTAATTTAACATCATCAAGACCAAGAACCTTTAATGAATATAGAGAAAAAGAAAATATCTTCTTAAAAGTTTCTTATATTAATTTATATTGTTTATGGCTATTATTGGCCTTAACCATACTCTTATCTCTTATTCTTTATGTCAGAAAAATGTTTTACATGGATTATTTTCCTTTGAGTGATCAAAATAAATCTCCCATACAGGAATCAACATAGAAACGTTAAAGTTATGAAATGAAAATATATATATGTATATATGTATGTATGTATGTATGTATGTCCTCATTCCCAATGCGCACATTTTATACTTACATCCATATCTATGTTGTGGTCAACGCAAGACCTTATTTGTCCCTTTTGTTTTTTTCTTAATAAATTAAAAAAAAAAAAAAAAATCTCATCATTTCATATTATACTGTTTATGTGATTTTATTTTTTTTATTTATTTATTTATAATTTCAATGTTTTTTTTTTTTTTTTGTTTTTATTAATATATAATATTTAATATTGTCAAAATTTTATATATCTATATATTCCTTTTGATAGTAACAAAAAAAAAAAAAGAATAAAATAAAATAAATTCATAATATAATGTATCATTTATATATATGTGTATATATATATATGTGTTTATATATTTTATATATTTTATATATTTTATATATTTTGTATATTTTGTATATTTTGTATATATTGTATATTTTGTATATTTTGTATATTTTGTATATTTTGTATATTTTGTATATTTTCAATTTTATTTTTTTTGTTAAGTATTCATTTTATTAAATAAACAACAAATATTTAAATAAAATGTTAAAAAAATTTAAATTTTAATAAATGTAAAATAAAGAAAATGACCTAGTACAAATAATTAATATATATGTGTAACTATTTTATTATTCTTATATTTTATTTCCAATTTGTTCTTTTATTATTCATGGACAAACTAGCCAAAATGTGAAAAAAAAAAAAAAAAAAAAAAATTATGAACATTCAGAATATTTTACATTTTTCTTTTAATAATTACATGTCCTTAATATAGGCATATAAAAATTATAATAAAAATAAAAAAGTTTATAAAACGATAAAGAATATTATTTCAATATATGAATACATAATAGATCAAATATATATATATATATATATATATATATATATATATATATATATATATATATATATATATATATATGTATATATGTATGTATGTATTTATATATGTAATGCTCTTTTTGTTCAATAACGATTATTCCTTTTATTTACCTATATCTTTTTCTTAAAGAAAAACTTCCTTGTTGTAGAATTTTACTTATAAAAATGGTTTTCTCCAATATGAATTTTTTAGAAAAAATAAAATATATATAGATTCAAAGAGAAAAAAAATTCACATGTACATTTGTGTATAATAATAATAAATTGTAACAAGGTATCTATTTTTAATTTTTTTTTTTAAATAGTACACATATATATATATATATATATATATATATAATATATATATATAATTTTTTATGATTTTTATAAATTATTTTTATAGTTTCAAAATATATTTTAAAGCTTTATAGTATGAATATAATATACAACTTAAGAAATTTATTAATGGAGCATTAAAAAATAAATAAAGATGAGAACTATACAAAAATTTTATACATATGGAAAATGTTCACAAAAATAAATAAACAAAAAAAAAAAATATATATATATATATATATATATTTATATATTTAATTGTTTATTTATATGAAAATTTTAATTATTATTACTCTATTTTTTTTTTTTTGATATAAAAAGAACAATTTGGAAATGTAATACATAGCGGAAATAATTTTGACCTTGTTCTTCATATTTTTTTGTTTTAAGAGTTTATATTTGCATAATTTCCTCTAATATATATATATATATATATATATATATATAATATTTATATATTAACATTTTGTGTACCTTATCGTCTTATTATTTCACAGTTAATTTTTTTTTTTTTTTTTTTTTTTTTTTTTACAATATGAAGAACCATACTGTTTTTTTCTTCTTTTTTTTTTTGGTACACATTTTTTATATATTCCATATTGAGGGTATTTATATAAACAAAAATTCTCTTACAAATGACAAAAACATTTTAATTTGTGATAATACTATAAATGGTAAATCAATCAAAATAAATAAGAAAAAAAAAACAACAGATATCCTTCCCTCCCATATGGAACACAGAATAAAAAATAAAAGTAAGACATTTTTTATAGATGGAGGAAAGAATATGCATGTGTTTTCAAAAAAAAAAAGAAATGTACATAACTCAAATGTAAATGACGGAAGAAATTCAAATGTGTTATATGCAGAAAATTATAAAATAAATTTAACGGAAAAACCATTAATTGAAGATGTACCTCGAAATGTTAAAGGAAGGTTGAATGAATGGATAAATGAATTTGATGAAAATAATACTTTGGGGTTTTTTCCAATTTTATTAGAAGAAATGTCTAATGAACCATCACCTCTGCAAGTTGGATTTGAAGATTATATGCAGTTTAATGGAGAACATGTAGAAGAAATATTTAAAAATATGACTAGAGAAGTTGTTATAAATGGGGAAAAGAAAAAAATATTTGGTATGTGCTTTTTTAATCATAAAACAGGAGTTCTAGCTCCTTTGGCAATATATGCAGAAATTAAAGACGTAACAAAAGTAGGTAACAATCTTGCTGTTAAAGGTTTAGTTAGAGGTCGTGTAATTATTGATGAAATTATAAGTCAAGAACCATGTATTTTAGGAAAAATTTCTCCTATCGAAGATAAAAAAGGTTTAGTAGAACCAGAAGAAAGTTTAAAAATTATAGATGAAATTATTAGAATACATACACAATGTTCCAATATGGAATCACAACTAATGGAACAACTGGATCAATCGTTTGCTTCTATGAATATCAAATTAAGAAATGATTTAAAAGAATCTATTGATGCTAAATTAGAAAAATTCCAAATTGACCCATCAGATGTTGAACAAAGACAAGCTTTCATCCAAATGGCCTCTTTTGCTGCTTTCGATTTTCATCTTATGATTGTAGATAGATACGATGCTCTTATGTTGCAGAATTCGGAAGATAGATTAAGGTTTGTTCGAGATAAAATCAGGCAAAAACAAAAACAACTAGCCATCATTAAAAATACACCAAAAGATAAATTACACGAAATATTGCAACAAGTACAAAATCTAAAAAATCAAAATATGCAATCACCTAATTATCCCAAAAATGCAAGTTAATTTTTTTTTTTAATATAATAAAAAGTATATGTAAATAAATAAAATATAAAAATAAACATATATATATATATATATATATATATATATATAATATATATGTGGCGATTTTATGTATTCCTTTCATTTTTCTTTTTTTTTTTTTTGTTTTCAATAATGTTAATTATTTAATTTAATTTATTTATGGATTTTTTTTATTTTTTATTTTTAAATAAAACCTAATATTCAAAAACACATTGTGTGTTTTTATTTTTTCAAGTCTTAATTTGTCTAATTTTAAATATATATCTACAAAATAATGTTCATATGGTTATAATACCGTTACATGGGAATATTACTATATATATATATATATATTATGTGGACATACGCAAATATGTCTATATTTAGATAAAATGGTACAAACACACCCATGAGGAAAATCATAGACAGTTATAGAAATAAACTCCAATTATTCATAGTTCTTAAATTTTTTAAATTGTATCTTTTTCTTTTAGAAAAAAAAAAAAAAACCAACAAACAATAGTTTAATTTTATATTAAAAAAATGTCAAAATTTATATACATATGTGATGTACATTTTTTGTAATATAAATATATCGAAAAATGAAAACCTGAACGGTTCAGAAAAAAAAAAAAAAAAAAAAAAAAAAAAGACCTGACAAAGTCAGAATATAATAAATAAATAAATAAATAAATATATATATATATATATATATATATATATACATATGTATAAAAATATAATAGATGCTAAAATTTATACACACAAAAAAAAAAAATTCATTTAAGAAATAACAATGCACACATTTAGGTCTTTTATGTTTCTAATGATAATATGTTAATATGTATATATTCTTGTTAATATCATAAAGGAGTATTAAAATAGGTATATATAAATATATAAAAATATAAATAAATATATATATATATGTGTATATCATGGAGGTGTATAAACTTTAAACATGAAAAAAAGGAAAAGATATTTTTCTATATTTTCTTAAATGATTAACATTATGAATATATATATATATATATATATATATATAATATTATAAATACAAATATAAAATAATTTTTATTTTTATTAAAAATATACCATTTTTATATATATTTGAATTTATATATTTTTTCATTTTCTATTAATATAATACATATTGTATGTATATATATATATATATATATATATATATATATGTATGATATTTTCCCTTTAAAATATATACGCACCAATATTGCATACCAACACTAATAAATAGTAAAAATTACGCAAATTGGCTTCAACGTTTCTATAAATATATGTGTAACAAATATATATATGAAAAAAAAAAAAAAAAATTTATTATTTAAATTATATATATTATATATATATATATATATATATATATATATAATACATATTTATTTGTATACACATATGTAAAAAGGACTTGCAAAAAAGGATAATTTTTTTTTCTTTTTTTTGTTAATACATTATTATTTTATTTTTTGGAAAATATATATAAAATAAGTAAAAATATTTAAGAACAGAAAAAAAAAAAAAAAAAATGCACAGAAAGATATATAAAATTTCACAAATAGTATTATATATATATATAAATTCACAAAAAACTAGCGCTATTGAGTGTATATATATTTTACTTTTGTAGATATTATATATATATAAATATATATGTATGTATAATATATATATTATTATATGTATTTATGTATCCAGAAATATTTTTTACAATAGTCATTTTTCACTTTCGTCTATTTTATAAAAAAAAATTTATATAATATTTATATTATTAGAAACACACATTAGATTAAAATTAAATTTAATAATAAAAAAAAAATACACATAAATATATATATATATATATATATATATATATATATATATATATATGTATATATTTTTAATTACATTTTAAATAAATAAAAATTAGTAAATATATATATATATATATATATATATTTATATTTATATAAATAAAAAAGTGGACACAATAAATTATATATTTTTTATATATATTTGGAAAAAAGAAGAAATAAAAAATTTCACATAATTATATATATGTATAATGTGTGTATATATTTAGTAAAAAATTTGTCCGAATAAAATTAAATTTTATATTTTATAAATGAAATAATAATATAATATATATTATTTATTTTCCGATATATATATATATATATATATATATTGATTTATTTATTTACTTATATGTTTATATTTATGTATATACTTACCTTTATATGTTAAAACCGTTATATTTGATTTTCTTAATATTTGCATTATATAAAATTAAAGACACCATACCGTCAAATATAATTTAAATATATATATATATATATATATATATATATATATATATAATATTCCGTTAATTTATATATTTTTGTGAAAAATGTTTTTTACTTATGTTGTAAGACCTGGGGAAGCACCAGAAGGACGCGGTCCTCAATTTGAACCATTTTGGGATTTTTTTATGAATTTTAATTTACGTGTTGGATTTTTGATACAATTTATTTCTTACATATTATTAGTTGGTGCAATAACAATAATTGGAAAAAACCCTTTAGGAATGTTAAACTTTTTGAGAGCATTACCAGGAAGTGTTGGTACTGCTCCAATGCCTTTAGTACTTTTTAGTATAGGTGGATTTTTAATGGGTACTCTTCTTATTATGTCCTTTTTACAATTAACTGAGGATGATAGCAGGTACAAATAAAAGTGTTCCTATTTATCATATCACCAATTCAAATATATATACACATATATATATATATATATATATATATATTTATAAATCTATTATATTTTTGTTATTTTTTTCCTCTATGTAGCATTAAGCAATCGAGAGGTTACAGAGCAGGAACAAAATTTCTCTTACAAGCTACATCCATGGGTAGATAAAAAAAAAAAAAAAAAAAAAAAAGAGGAAAATCATACATATGTATATATATATATATATATATATATATATATATATGCACATGTTCATATTGTTTTGTTTTGTTTTGTTTTGTTTTATTTTATTTTATTTATTTTTTTTTTTTTAGGAACTGTATCATGGAGCTTGTCCCTTATATGTTTGATGGCCTCTTCGTACTATTTTGATGACCCTTGGATGGAAGAAAAGATAGGTGCAGGTTCGTCATGGATTTTATATTTTAGTTCAAGATTGATTGATGCATTTTGTTTATTTTTATATGGATCAGGATGTTTCTTTTTAGAAGTATATCATTCCGAAGGTGCTGGAGAAGCATGGGGATGGTTATGTGGAATGTGTTTTATAGCAACATCTTTTGTGGAAGTGTTAGCTTTAACATTATTTAATACACCTTTGTTTAGTTCCTTAGATTGGTTCTATTGTTTATTTTTAGGATTAAGTCTTTTTTTTAGTGTTATCTGGGGATTATTATTTGAACCAATAAGTCATAGATATGATGTAAAATTAACACAAAGTGCTATGAGAAATGAATATTATAAATCAAGAAATGCCATGGCCTATTATGGACCAGCCGTGGTTACTGCAAATGGTGAGCTTGATATTGAAGCTTCTACCGAAAATATTGCAGCATGCAAACAATGTTAAAAAGGGGATGCGAATTAGAAAAATAAATAAATAAATAAACAAATAAATAAATAAATAAATAAATATATATATATATGTATATACCTACAAATTAACAAATTCGAAGAATACAAAAGAAAAAAAAAAAAATAATTTACCAATATGAATAGCTTTTTTGGACATGGGGAAATATATATCATATGAAAAGATTTATTGAAAAGTTAAAATTCCAAAAAAATAAATCTATATATATCTATATATATATATATATAATATAATTTTCTCAAGTGTATTAAGTCAATAATATAAATATATAAAATATATCTATGCGTTTTAATAGTACATATAAAATTTATACATATATATATATTTATATATATATATATATATATTTATATGTGATAAACTTATCCTCTATATCTCTCTTTTTTTTTTTTTTTTTTTTTTTTTTGTGTGTGTGCAACTTTTAGCCATATTTATATTTTTTCTTTTCTTTCTTCCATCTTTTTTTTTTTTTTTTTTTTTTTTTTTCTTTGTAATTTTTCTATTAACTTTTTCATAAATTTTATAATATTTTATTAATCATTGTTTAATTTGATTCAATGTTAAAATGTGGTGCTAGGTAGGTTTTTACAAATTAAAAAAAATACAACAAAAAAAAATAAAATGAAAAGAAAAGAAATATTAATCTTTATATATAAATCAATTTATACGTTAAAAAAAAAAAACCAAAAAAATATAAAATATAAAATATATTGTATATATATTTATTTATTTATTTATTTATTTATTCATTCATACAATGTGTGCCCTCTTTAACTACCGACATTCTTTGCATCTTTCTTAATTTGTATCATGATAACATCAACGGATGGAAGGTTTTGTATATATAAAGGTGGTTGTATATTAGAAAATATTTTTTTGGTCAATTGATAGAAACGTGTAAAGTATAACAAAATTTGAGTATTTAATAATTTTAATATATTGAATGCATTGTCTATATTTATAAATGAAGTAATAATATTATTTCTGATGTTTTTAAATAAAAGTTTCCAATTTTTTGTAAATTGAATAGCTATATTTTCCATAGAAATAAAATCAACATGTGATAAATAATAATTATGATGATCATCATTATTATTGTTCTTTATATTTTTATTATATATATCTTCTTTTATAGTATTAATTATATTTTCATGTTTGTTTACAAATAAAATAATATCTTTTATATATATATTTAATTCATATTCTATATAAGTTGTTATTTCTTTTTTTAATAATTTTTCAAATGTACATATTTTCTCTTGTAATTTATTTTGTTTTAATATATAAATAATATAATAATAATTATTAATTAAAAATAATAATTTTTCTTTTGGACATACCAATTCATTATCTATACTTATTAATGTATGTATAATAGCTCCTTCTAATTTTGATATCAAATTAGTAATTTTCTTATATTTTAAAAAATAATTATTTTTTTTATCCGATATACTTGTATTATTTACTTCTTTATCATTTTTTAATTTGTCTTCCATAGTTACATTCTCATCATATATTTTGTTTAAATAACTATTCTCATTTGAATGTGCACAAATATTATTATTATTATTATGTTTCCTTTTTTCTGTAGTTATTTTAGATTCATCTTTATTTTTTTCTATACCCTCATTATTATGTTTTACAAAATTTACATTTTTATCATATAAATTTTCCATTATTATATCTTCTTTAAATTGTTCATTTGATAATTTATTTTTATCCGCTTCGCCATGTAATATATTACATCCTTTCTGATCATTATAATTTTTTCTATCCATCTCTATTTTATCAACTTTTTCTTCCATATTCATGAGATGTTGATTTTTATTTTCCTTGAGTTTTTGCTCTTGATATCCAACTTTTACTTTTTGCTTATCTATTTTTTCTTTATAATAAGTGTCTATATGAAAACACAAATTAGATAATATAACTACAGAGCAATAAAAATCTGTAAATTTTTTTGTAACACTATGTACTTCTTGTGTTTTTAAAATAGTTGAAAAATGAAGTGAATGTTTTTTTTCTTCTTGATTATTCAGATTCGTGTTCAAATGTTTGTTAGTTATATCATTTTGTTTAATGTTCACAAGATGTGTATTTTTATTTGCTTGTGTTTTATATATACCCAAATTGTTTGTGAGTTCGATATTTTTATTCATACAATAATTATTATGATTATGATAATAATGTTGACTAATGTTATTATTATAATGATTATCTTTATCTTTATCGTTATCTTCATTATCACTCTTTTTATCTTCATTATCACTCTTTTTATCTTCATTATCCAATTTTTTATTTTCATTATCCATGTTGTTATCTTCATTATCACCCTTATTATCACCATTTTGATAATTATTACTATGAACATTTGTAAAATTTTCAAACTTATCAAATGTCAAATTATTTATGTGACATGTTTTATTTTGATAATGTTCAAGTTCATTTGTATTTATCTTAGCATTAAAATTTGACGAAACGTATTTCTTCTCATCTAACCTTTTCTTATTTAAGGAATCAAGATTTTCTTGAATAATGTAATATATTTTATCCCATAAAAAAGTTTGAATTCTTTGAATATACACATAAAGGGTTACGATATTTCTTTTATACATAATATAAGCATAATATAGGTTCATAATATATACACAATATAAAGATATAACATCATACGTTTGTATAGTATAAAAATAGATAAAATCAAAACACAGAGATATGGTCTTTGAATATATCTCTAAAAATAAAAAATCAGGTGATTCATAATCTTTAAAAAAATTCAAAATAAAATAATATTCTAAAGAACCAGTATCTAAAAATAATTTATTTATTGATTTGTATATTTCTTCAAAATGGTAGATTAAATTGTCTAAGTCCGAAATTAAGGACACTGGATATTCTTTATTTATTTTGTTTTCAAAAGTTTTTTCATTGTTTATCCTATTATAATTCTTAATATAATTATAATTATTCATAATAATGTTCTCATTATTATTGTCATTATTATTGTCATTTATATTATCATCATTTATATTATCATCATATATATTATCATCATTTATATTATCATCATTTATATTATCATCATTTATATTATCATCATTTATATTATCATCATTTATATTATCATCATTTATATTATCATCATTTATATTATCATCATTTATATTATCATCATTTATATTATCATCATTTATATTATCATCATTTATATTATCATCATTTATATTATCATCATTTATATTATCATCATTTATATTATCATCATTTATATTAATATCATTTTTTTTTTCTTCCTTTGTTTTGTTAAAATAACACATATCATACAACACTTTATGTCGACAATTTAAGGAGAAAATATTTTCATCCGGTTCTTCATATGTGTTACATGTATTATCATTTTTGGGGTTGATCCCTAAAAAATTCATCATGGTTTTTTTTGCATTTTGAAAAGTTACATTATTCATATTTGACGATATGATATCCAGATGGTTGTTACTACAACTATTATTATAATAATAATTATTATAATTATTATAATTATAATTATTATTATTATTATTTATGTTGATATTATTTATGTCGACATCGTTAATGTTTATATTGTTAATGTTTATATTGTTAATGTTTATATTGTTAATGTTTATATTGTTAATGTTTATATTTCTATTCACGCTTATCTTATTATTTACATTTCTTTCAACTTGTGAGTTGTAATTATTTGTAAATCCAACATTTGAATTATTTATAAAAGTACAATTTTTATTATTTTTTATTTTTTTTTGCATATTCGTTATATAATTTTTAAATAAATGGAAATATTTTTTATTCATAACATGGATATATTCTTTCAAAAGATAATTATACACATGTCTGTTGTTATTAAAAAGAAAAGTATTTAATTCAAAAAAGGTTAGTAGATTTTGTTGTATAATATAAATATCGGTATTTTTATTTTTTATATTATTTATTTTTTCAAGGAAGAAGAAATAAATTCGATCTACTGATTTTTTTTTTAATTTTTCTAATTCTATATATGAGTATTTAATACTTGGATAAATATCATATAAACAATGTTTACAATTTTCAATTTTATTTGTTAAGATATGTATATTTTTAATAAATTCTTGATTTATATCTCCATATATTATATTTCTAATTAGTTGGGGTGTAATAATAATTATTTTAATATATGTATTTAAAAGCTCTAAGATTATTTTACGATTTGTTAATTTGTTATTTATACTTTGTGTTAACTTTTCAATATTATTAATATCCTTACATATATATTGTATATCATGTTGATTTGTAATCAATATATTATCGATATATGCATGTGCCTCTATACAATTATTTATTTGGTAGTTTGTATTTAAGGTTTCTTTATCCTGTCCATCAAAATACTCTAAAACTTCATTCGTATATTTATATAGTTTGTTATCTATACTTTTTAAAATAGTTTTCATTATATCATTATTATTATCATCATTATAATTTTCATGTAATGTATGGATCTTATCTTTTGAAGTTTCTCTTCCTAATGTTGTAGCATTCTCTTCACTATTATAATAATATTCCTTTTTATCATTTTCATCTTCATTTATAATTTCATCGTCATTTATAATTTCATCGTCATTTTCATCCTTTTTTTTTTTTTTTTTTATATTTTTTTCTTGCTCTTTCTTGTAATCTATTTTATTTTGTATATCTTTAATCATGATAGACCTATAACTTTTACATTTATTAAGTTCGTATATCCTTTTGTAATAATTTAAAACGTAAGTATCCTTCTTAAATTTCTGAATCAAATCAGATACTTCTTCATATCCTTCCATCGATTAAAACACAAAAATATAAATACATTGATAAAGCTAATTTAAATGTTTATCATACAAAATTTTATATATATATTATATATATATATATATATATGTACATATATATACATATATATATTTTTTTTTTTATTTTATTTTATTTTATTTTATTTTTCCCCCTCCTGTTTAATACTAGCTCATTTTTAAAAAAGAAAAAAATTATATTTCAAAATTTTAACAAAATAATAATTATGTAAATATAAATGTGGATAATAAGATGGCGGCAAGTTTTTATTTGTTTAAAAATCTTTTCTGAGAATACGTATATAAATATATGTTATATGTAACATAAAAGGGATTAATATATTATATATATATATTATATATATATATATATATATATATATATAATATATGTATTATGCATGTGAATAAGCACTTGATTTTCAAAAAAAATAATATATACAAAAATATAATAAAATAAAATATATATAAATAAATATGCATATATGTTTTATGTTACGTATATATTTAATCATAGCCTGTTGTATGATATCCAATTTGTAATCTTTAATTTTAATTTTAATCTTAATTTTTTTAAACATTCAAATATAATTACATAAAATATATAAATAAAGATATGTATATTATAATTTTATAGATATTATTATTTTTTTTTTTTTTATATAATTAAATATTTTAGTGTATAAACTGTATAATATATTATTATATATATATATATATATATATATATATTTATTTATTTATTTATTTATTTATTTATTTTATTTTATTTTTTTTTTTTTTGTTGGTGATTTTTTAAAAAAAATGCAAATTAAGAAGGAAATAAAGTCAAATGAAAGTAAGATCCAAATAAAAAAAGAAGAAAAAGATAAAAACAAAATAAATGGAATAAACAAAACAAGCAATCTAAATAATAAAATAAAACAACATGTTATGAAGAAGGCAGGAAATGATATCAACAAGAAGAAAAAAAAGAAAAAAAAAAAGAAAAAAAAAAAAACCATGAAAAATAAGATAAAGAATGAAGAAAAAAACAATAATACAAACAACATCAAGAAAACAAAACAAAAAAATTTATGTGACACAACAAATAATTTATGCACAAGAAAGAGTGTAAGCACCAATAATCAATCTATAGAAAATAATAATGAACATCAATTTAACGATGATGATGATATAGTTGTAGATTTTGAACTTATTGATCCGGAGGAAATATACAAAGAAAATATACATATCTTATTAAAAGGTAGCGAATTGTTTTATAATATTACATGTTTTGATAAGTTAATAAATATAATATGTGATCAACAAAATATTGGGAAACTCATAAGTGTATCAAATGAAAAGGATAATATTATATCCTTCATGACAATAATTAATATTAATCAATATGATGAAATAAAAAACTTGAAAGAATTTCTTATAAACAAAATTAACAAAATTAACAAAATCAACAATAATAATAATGATATTAATGATAATAATAATAATAATATACAAGAATTTAAAAACATTTTGTTAAATAATGATAAACATGTAGGTTTAGTCATTACTAATAGAATTATTAATTGCCCCATTAAATTAATACCTTTATTATATGAAAATGTTTATGAAGATATACTATGGTCACAACAAATTGAAGATATTGATCCGGAAGAAAAAAAATTTTATTTTTTTGATTACTTACTTTTTTATACGAAAGCATACAAACAAAATTTAAATGACGATTTGATTTTTTCGAATTATGAAGAGCAATATTTTTTTCATAAAAGTATTCATTATGTTATGTGGAACAATAACAATATAAAGAAATTTTTTGAAATACAAAAAGACGAAAAAAAGGAACTGGCGTGCAAAGAATATTTGATTCTTTTCCTCGTTCCTATGAGTGCCGTCAGGGATGTAATAACGACAATAAGTTCAATAACCAAATGATAAAAAAAAAAAAAAAAAAAAAAAAAAAAAAAAAAAAATATATATATATATAATATATAATATATAATATATATATTAAAATGTAAGATACTCCATAATATATATATATATATATATGTATATTTTTTTTTTATGACAATTTATTATATATGTGCACATATAATTTTACAAAATAATTAATATATTTCTTTCTTTTTTTTTTTTTTTTGTGTTCTCATATACATATATATACATATATATTTTTGAGTGCTAAAAAAACCGCTTTATAAAATTTGAAGAGCAAACATTTAAATTGTCTTGTTATGATAATAATATGTACTCGTCTCTCCCACTTTTCTCATTAAAAAGTGCGCTTGAATTTTGTTCAGAGTCTTTAGGATAGATACCTAAAGATTCCTTCATATATCTTTTTACATTTTTTGATTTTGAACCGAATTGTATAGCTTTTTTTTTAAAAAACATAACATCTTTAAAATTTAAAAAATACATAGACATCCTAAGAATCCACTTATTAATTTTTTCAGTTTTCATACGTTCATATATATAATTACATTCATTTAATATATGTGTATTAAGATAATTGAATTGTTCTTCATATATTAAAGTATGCTCATTCATATATTCTGTATTGAATGTGTTATATGGTTCTTCCATTTCTTCATCATCATTATTTAAGTTTTCATTTTTGTGACATTTGTTTATGTTACCTTCATTTGTGTTAATATATCCCATGGGTGTTTCAATAATACAAAAAGGTAAAGAAAATAAAAAATTAATCATAAGCATATCTAGATATGGATAGAAAATATATTTTTTTTTAAAACTTGAGAAAGTAATAACACGATCATCACGATATAAATTTCGTATCCATATTCTTCTAATATCTTTAATCATCTCACACATTTTATAATTTTTATTTATTTTTGCTAATTTTTTATTAAAATTGTTTTGTCTATAATATCCTCCAAATAATTCATCTGCTCCACTACCTATAATTAACAACTGATGGTTACACATATAAAATGATTTTTCTTTTTCATTATCGTAATTATTATTTGGATAATATATATTTTTATTAAAATAATTCAAATGGGTATCATTATAAGTAGATTTTGTTTTTTCTTTTTTTTGTCTTTCATCACCGTCTTCATTAGAATCATCATTTATATTATCATTATTTATAAACATTTTATTTTTATTGTTTTTTTTACCTTCTTTTTTATTTTTTCCTTTCGACGAAAATAAGTTTTTTATTTTTTCAAGATTGTGTTTTTCGTTTATCTCACTTTTTTCAGATGCAAATTGATGAATAAAATCTCTTTGTATATACTCTTCATCACATAAAGGATGTTTATTATTTTTTATAATTTCTTCATGGTATTTATTTTTTTTATACTCTTCATCACATAAAGGAAGTTTATTATTTTTTATAATTTCTTCATGGTATTTATTTTTTTTATACTCTTCATCACATAAAGGAAGTTTATTATTTTTTATAATTTCTTCATGGTATTTATTTTTTTTATACTCTTCATCACATAAAGGAAGTTTATTATTTTTTATAATTTCTTCATGGTATTTATTTTTTTTATACTCTTCATCACATAAAGGAAGTTTATTATTTTTTATAATTTCTTCATGGTATTTATTTTTTTTATACTCTTCATCACACAAAGGATGTTTATCATTTTTTATAATTTCTCCATGGTAATTATTTTTTTTATACTCTTCATCACACAAAGGATGTTTATCATTTTTTATAATTTCTTCATGGTATTTATTTTTTTTATACTCTTCATCACACAAAGGATGTTTATCATTTTTTATAATTTCTCCATGGTATTTATTTTCTTTATATTCTTGTTTTTTGTTCATTTTGTCTTTTTTTAATTCTTTCTTAAATTCTGCAAAGAGATATCCTATTTTTTTATAATCGTATAATTTATCTTTATGTATAATGCATTGTCTAAATAATTCAAAGTTGATGAGTATTCTTTCTTTTTTTACAATTAAATATATATTCTTTTTATTTTTATTTTTATTTTCTTTATTATATTGAATTTCATACATTCCAATGAAATCCTTCTCATCATTATTATTATCACCATCATTATCATCAATATTATTATCATCATTATTATTATCATCATCATTATTATTATCACCATCATTATTATCATCATTATTATCATCATCATTATCAGCATTATCACATCCCTTTGAATTTATTTCCTTGTTAATATTATACACATTTTCATTAATACATATATAGCGAAGTTTCTTACAACAAACTGAACAACATTTATGAACACATTTTTTATTCATCACATATTTACATATCCTACATTTGTATAATATATTTATATTTGAAGATGATGTAATCTCTTTCTTTCTTTTTCCTTTGACACAAATTTTCTTCTCCAAAGAATTTTCTTCCCATAAATTATTATCACTAGTATGTTGGTTACTCGTACATATATTACTTACATTTAACACATTCATAATGTTTTCTTCTTTTATATTTCTCCATTCTTGTGATTCAAAAAACGTACGGGGACATAAAAAACCCCTCCCAAGGTTAGCAAAGAATAAGGCGGAAGAAATATTAAAATCCATAATTTTATTATTAGGAGATATAATAGAATATATAATTTTCTCATACTTTATTAAATCATCAGGATATACATCAACAAGAATTAATCTGATATCATAATTAGGAAACATTCTAATTATTTTCTCATAAGACACAAAACAAGTGTATCTATCTATGGCATTTATATTAAATACTACATTAACAAGTTCAATGTAGCCATCTTGATAAAAATGAAAGAAATTTTTTATAGTTAATATGGTTAAAAGGGTTGAATCAATACCTCCAGAAAAAAATATACCTATACATTTTTCTTTTTTTTCTTTATATACATAATACGGGATATTCATATTATCATTTTTATTTTCATCATCTATGTGTTTTTTTTTACCATCCATGTTTTTTTTTTCATCATCGTTTTTTTTTTCATCATCGTTTTTTTTTTCATCATCGTTTTTTTTTTTTTCTTCCTTTTTGCCTGAACAAGTCAGGTGAAAAAAACGTTTAATTTTTTGACGTATAATATGATTTAATAGTATGATGAATAAGTTAATAAAAACATTATTTAGTTTTGTATATGGAATATTATTTTTATTAGTATTATATAAATAATTATTTTGACAAACGGTTATATTTTTTTCTTGAATTATTTTGTTTATAGTATGTAAAAATTGTATTTTTTGTTGTTTCTTGAAATTTTTAAAAATATTTGTTTTTTCAAAATAATGTAATATATCTTGAAAGTTTAAAATATTGAATTTGTTTACAACAGGATGTTTCCATTGATAATATGAATTATCATAAATACAATATTGTTTGTTAATTTTTTTTAGCATGATATGATTATGAATATTAAAAATATTATCTTCCTGCCTATGGTTATTATTGTTTGTTTTTGTTTTTGTGTTTGCGTTTGTTTTTGTGTTTGTGTCTTTGTTTTTGTCTTTGTTTTTGTCTTTGTCTTTGTCTTTTTGGTTGTCCTTTAAAAGTATTAATTTGTATATATAATGTGGCATAATATTTATAGCAATTTCTTCATTTATGGTTTTCTTTGAACATTGATCATCATGTTTTTCTTTATTATCAATATTATTAAATTTATTATTAATGATGTTATAATCACAATTTTTTTTTTTATCTACTAAAAAATTATTTTTTATATTATCATGTTGTACAAATGTATCATAAGTTGGTATGAGATTAATTTCATGTTTTACAGACATATCATTAAATATGAATTCATTTTTATTAAGTTCCCTATAATTATAATTATAATTAAGAAAAGGGCCATACATATTTGTAAGGATTATTGATTTCTCTTCATAAAAATATATAAAAGATTTCATCCCAAATTTATCATTAAAAAAATAAACATTTATATTTGTTATATCATAATGTATGTAAAATAAAATAAAACTACCTTTCAAACAATTAAATATCTCATTAATATTTTCTATATTCTCTTCAATATAATCATATAATTCTTTTATAGTAATATTTGACTTTTCATTTTTCATAAAGGAATCACACATATACCAATCACCATATATAAGTAAAACACTTTTATCTTTTATATTATATTCTATATATTTCTTATTATATTTGTTATATTTAATTTTATATTTCTCCTTTATCATATTCTTAAAATATATTTCTGATGCATATAATTTAAATTGTATTCTGTTCTTATATGTATCATCTTCTATGTTATTCCTATATTCACTACTTACACTATTTTTGTCCCTTATATTTATATCACAAGAAATATATTTAAATATATCATAATTATAACTATCATTGTAATAATAATTATTATTATCCTCATCATATGAATTCATATTTTCATTTCTTTTCTCTTCTCTTGATTCATTATTTCTAATTAAATATGGAATCATATAATTATCCACATACTTTTCAGTTATTATGTACCTATTCTTTTTTTCGCTCTCTTGTTTCTCATTCGTTTTTTGAGCATCCAATTTTATGTTATCTGCAAAGTCTTTATTACAAAACGTTTCTGTAAATAAATGTTTTATAAAATCGTTTACCTCTTCATTATTTGCTTTAATTCTTACCATAAAATTATCCATCTTCAAAAAAAAAAAAAAAAAAAAAATTATATAATATATTATATATATTATATATATAAATATATATATATATATATATATATATATATATATTATATATATATATACAAAGCATAAAATATAGATTATGGAATAATTACAATAAATACAAAATCATAAATAAATATTTCTTTTTTTTCATCTTGCTATATAGTATAAATAAATCATATACATTTATATTATACATATACAAATTTTTTTTTTTTTTTTCCCCCCCCCTTTCTTCTTAATATTTATGATATTTATAATATTTATATAATATTTATGTAGAAGGAAGAAAAATTATAGATATATTTTTTGTTCAAAATATGACAAATATCTAATACAACGATGGATAGTTTATAACACTTTATAAGTTTTATATTTATATATAGGTAACTTCTCGATCTACATAATGTTATATATAACAACAAAAAGAAATACATACACAATATATATATATATATATATAATATATATGCATTTTACAAATTACATATTTTCATTTGTACATATTCATTTTTTTTCTTCCAAAATTTCAACTACTACATAACAGTAGAAAACACAAAAAGAAAAATTTCTTTAGGTATATATATATATATATAATATATATATACCTTTGGCCCGTTATAATAACATATATATATATATATATATATATACATATATATATTTTTTTTTTAACACGTCGACACTAAAAATAAGAACATCTTTTTTTATACCTTACAAAATATGAATCGTTAATAAATATATGGAAAAAAAAGAATGAATTATTTTTTTTTAAATAAAAAAAAAAAAAAATAAAATAAAACATATAGGATATATTATACCTTATTTTTAACTTTAATAAAATTTAAAATAAAAAGACGTTCAGTCCATATCATATTATCCTTTTAAATAAATAAATAAATATATATATATATATATATATATATATATTATATATATGTACATATTTATTTTATTTTTGTTTAAACAAAAAATAGGATAAATATGTCATTCCAATATTTTCCCTTTTCATATCAAAATTTTTACAACAGTGGTTAGTATGAAAAGTTTTTTTTCCTTAAATATAATAAAGGAACCAAAAAAAAAAAAAAAAAAAAAAAAAAAAAAAAAAAAAAAAAAAATCCTCCTTGAATCATTAAAATATTTTTCATTTTTCTCTCCCTTTTTTTTTTTTTTTTCTTTTCATTAGACACTGTAATAAGGAGAATATAAGAATATAAATATTGTAAATTTATTTATATTATATATATATTGAACACAATTAAAGGTTATTATTTTTTAAATGTAGTAATATAAAAAAAAAATATTAGATACGATGCCATATAATATAATGTGCAGATACTTTTATATAAGTATTGTTCATATAGTTTTATAAATCTAATTTTTAAGGATTTTTTTTTTTTATTTTTTATGATTATATTTATATATATATATATATATATATATATTTATGTGTAAACAGCACATATGAATTATTTATCATCCCTTAATTATCGATTTAATTTTTTTTTTTTTTTTTTTTTTTTTTTTTTTTTAAAGCATTCACTTTGTTAATTATTTCTTGTTATAAAAATTGGTGATGGATGAAGTTAAAAGTGAACAAAAAAAAATGCTCTACTAATACTTTAAATTATCGAAATAATAAATATAATATATATATATATACATACATACTATATATTATATTATATTATTTTTCTTCATGCACATTACCAAAAGATGATATATGAAAGAAAAAAAGATATAAAATATAATAAAATAAATAAAAACCATCAGATAAATATAATATTTTCAATTTTGTGTTATTTACAAAAAATATTCATCATGTTTTATTAGAATGTATGCATTATATATAATGTGTACAAAATAATCAGAAATATGTATTTTCTCATTTTATTTTTATTTTTTATTTATTTTTTATTCCTTCTGTTATTATATCTACTCCAATATTACATTTTCTTCAAAAAATAAAAAGTATATATGTTTATACATACATATATAATATATATATATATATATATATATATATATATATATATATATATATATTTACATTTATACTTTTTATTTTTTGGTACATATTTATTGTCATATTTACAACTTTTAGAAAGAATATTCTTATGTGCATATTTCAAAATAAAGATAATTATAGCAGTTTTTTCTGTGCGTTCAAAACATATATATTATATATTATATATTATATATATATATATATATATATATATTTTTTTTTTTTTTTATTTTATTATATTATACTTATATGTTTTATATGCCCTTTTTTTCAATGAACATGTGTATAATATATGTATGTTAATATATTTTTACATACGCATATATTTATATATATATATATATATTATATATATATGTTATATATATATATATAATTATTTCCCTTGTTAGATATTTTTGAAGATGGTAAAAAGCAAGTGTGAGAATAACGAGAATTGCAGGAAAATAATTAATAAGAAAATAATTGAGAAGAAGTATGATAAGAAGAAAACAAACGAAAACATGAATTATGTAGGTACGAAGCATGTACTAAATAAGAAAATAATAAATAATATAAATAAGAAAGATAATGAAGTTTATAATAAAATAAATGATGATATGATAGATGAAGAATATATTCCAAATAATATAGAAGAAGATGAAGAGAAGAATAAAAAAAAAACATGTTTAAAAAATAATGATAATATAAATTATGATATATTTAATAATATCAGTAAAAATTTGAATAATCATTTAAGTCAAGGTGTTGGGAATGAATGTGTAAAAAATTTAATAACCCAAGTTAGTTATAGTCATTTATTTACAATATTAAAAAATATTTTAACTTATTTACCTTTTTCCATTAATGATTATTTAATAGGAACATTAGAATTAAAAGAAGTTATAGATAGTAAATATAATACGTGTTTTCAATTATATGAAAAAAAAGAACTGATGAAATATATTTATGATAATGAAGCAACAAACTTAGTAAATAATAAAGTATATAATTTATTTAGAAAATATAAAATCATCAAAAATAAAAAAGAATCTTTTAATCATAGACAGATTTTTCATTTTAAAGACCAAAACCAACAACCAATTCTCGAAGAAATATTAATAGAAAAAGCTAAAATATTTATTTATAAAATTAATTCTTTTATTGAAGGTAGAGAACAGAATCTATCATATATATATGAAATATGTTATGGCTTGTCATATAAAACAGAAACATTTTTATTATCTGTTTTTATATTTGATTGTTATATACATCGAATTAATCAACTTACAAATAAAAATCATTATAAAAAAGTGAAACTTTTAGTAATCATATGCTCTATCCTTTTAGCTTTAATAAAAACACAAGTTTTTAATGGTACCAGTATTATGTATTTAAATGATATACTTTATTTTATAAATAAAATGAAAAATGATAAACTTAGTTACACCTGTATAGAAATCTCAAATAAACAAATGGAAATATTAAAGTTATTACCACCAAATTATAATAATTATTCAACATATACAGAATTAACCTATGTATATTTTATTAATCTCAAAAATTGCGCAAAAAAATATCCTGCTATTAAAATATATTATATATTCTTAGAACATTTTGGATTCCTATATTTTATTTATGATGTTATTTATGCTTATTCTATGTACATAACAGCCGTAGGATCATATATGCTCATACCCCCAAGCAGAATTGTTTGTACTATCATCTTATATTTTACAAACGCTTTTTACAATCGAATGACCAATAGTTTACTTTTTCAAGAAAAATTCTGTGAAGAAATTTTCCATCTACCTTTTGCAAATGATTTATTCATGTGGGCTTACCTTTTTATGGATAACTTTATCTACTTTTTTGAAAATTGTGTTGTCCCCAATAAGCATTATTCTTCTATATATTCCATCTTCTATGAAACTGGAAGAATGTTAAATATTAGAACGGTATTCTAAGCACTTTTCTGGAAAAATTCCCACATTTTTTTATTAACATTTTATTAAACTATAAAGGGTGTATATATATATATATATATATATGTGCACATTTTTTGCCTTTGCATACATATTTAACTTTTTTCAAAATATGGTTAGATAATATTTTATAAATTATTAAACTTTAACCTGAACGGTGCATAAAATTTTGGCATTATAAATATTATACATATGTATGTATATATATATATATATATTTTTTTTTTTTTTTTTTTTTTTTACCTGAACTGTTCATAATAATTTGTCTTATTTTTAATTCTTTTTAATAAATTAAAATTTTTTTTATATATTTTTCTCATTTTCACCTGAACGGTGCATATTTAATTTTAGGTTTACATAAAAATTATTTATTAAGAAAAAAAAAAAAGAAATGTATAGGTGTTTAAATAAGAACACATATATATCAAGTAAATATGTGCATGTTTTTTTTTTTTCTTTTTTTTTTTTTTTTTGAAATTATTGAAAAGATTAATTTAAATGATAAAAAGGGTAATTTATAAAACATATATAAAATTCATATATATAAAAATATGCATATATATATATATATATATATATATATATATTTATTTATTTATTGAATAACAAAAAAATTAAATAATAAAATTAAATCATGTGTAAAATATCGGATTTAATAAATATATATTTATTTATTGTCCAATTATAACAAAAAAAAAAAAAAAAAAAAAATTTTTTTTT